>NC_056732.1:437618531-437723531 GCF_019279795.1 Protopterus annectens | reverse complement strand
GAAAGGAAGAAGCAGTCCTGGTACCCTATACTGTTGTAGGACCTAACAAAAAGCATACAAGATGCATGCCCATATGTCTTCTCCATCTCTTAAAGCACATGTAGACTATACTGGTTCAGAAAACATTACAACGACATTACAAGGTGCATGGCTATCTGCCTTCTACCAGTTTAAAAGCACAGGTAGACCATAATAGTGAACTCCCATGATCCTTCCAACAACCATATCAGGATAAAGAGTTGATCCACTTTTCCAAAAAAAAAATGAAATATGTATTGCTCTTCCTGAATCAGAGGAACAGTGGATGGAAGAAGTCTCTGAATCAGAGGAGCAGTGGCTGGAAGAAATCTCTTTTTCAGTCTTTTGGTATAGACTTTTGCAGGGTGGCAGAGGAGCTTAAATCTCTATATTACCAGAACTCACATCCTCCTTTATGAAAATGGGGACCACTTCTTCTCTGTGTTAGTGTATTAATGTTGCAGTACTGCTCCTGTCGTCCACGCAATATTGAAAAGGTGCACTGATTATGACACCTAAACAATATCTAATGTTTTCAGAATTTCTGGATAGATGTCAACTGCTCTCATGATTTTGCATCTTTCATCAATTTAAATGCTATTTTTGCTTCTTCTTCAGAAATTGGAACACATTGCACCAGTTATTTCATCTCTGGATCCTCAATGTAGTACAAGTCCATGGTGCTCCTTCCACTACCTGGCAATGTCATCTACCAAAAATAAATTCATTAGTACAGTTCCAACACTGCTAGTCCAGCTTCAAACAGTGCCTATCTAGGAATGTGATAGTCTCTGAGAAGGACCCAGATCAGCTGAGCAACAGTGAAACGTTTTGGCATTAGCACAGCTGATGTTGTACCTGCACTTTTTATTCTTCTGGGAAAAAATTATATATAACTTCTGCATTCTGTAAAGCATAACTTTCTCAAAAGCATACATTAACACTGACCCCATTATAATTCACAGAACCCAGTGTTTAAATACTAAAACCTCTGCAGTGCTAATCTATTTAAAATCAGATTTACAGTTTTATTTGTAATGTATTAATCTGAGTCAGAATCAATACTTAATTATTTATTTATAATTTCAGATTGTTTTAAAGCGGTATTAACTGTCTTCATTATGTTGCTCTTAATATTACTAAGTAAGGTGTAGGAATGTTAAAGAAATCAGTTTTGTTATGATTTGATCACTCATTTAGTCTGCATGCCAGAAGATTTATGGATGGTAAGGGATACTAGCAGTACCTTGAAGAATTGTTGAGTAATTACGTTTCACTTACCATTAGAGTTGAGATGGCTGAACGTGACCTTTTGTACTTATGTGACTTCTGACAAACTTTATGGAGATTCTGCAATGGGGAGACTCTTTCTGATGAAAAGTAAAAAAAATCAATTTTGTAGTTAATAGAAAATCTGCAACAGAAACATAACAGTCAGCATTACTCCAAAAGGAAATTTGTATCTCATGCTTTGTTTATAAACAACTCCTACTATTTAAAAAACATCTAAAATCACATCTCAGTAATCACTGGCTATGCACCTGCACTAACCCTGGCTAATTTCTTCTCCCCCTAACTCATTCTCTCCCTTCCTTTATGTCTTCATATGAAATATTTATATCCTACGTACACTAATTATAAGAATTTTATGCATAAATTATCTCTGTAACCTATGAACTGGAATACTATTAACAAAAAAAAAAAAAAAGGGGGATTTTCGTTTTGACTGTACTATCTTAAATTTCCTAAATATTTTTTCTTAACACTGTATAACTACTTTTATGTAATTGTATTATTATGTATCTCTATGTGGAGCTTTTCTCCCCGGGCCTCTACTGAAAATGGACATGTATCCGGCTAGACCAGCCCGGTCAAGAAATGTAAAATAATAATAATAATAACAACAAAGACAACAGAATAATTTGCTGAAAATCCAAGTTCATCTTCATTGACTCTGACCCGCTCACTGTCTGCCTCCAAATGAGCATTAAAAGGTTCCCTGTTAGATGAACGAATGCTTAAAATGTTGAGTATGACATGATCGACAGCTTTTAAGCAAATGTTCATCTAAGCAAAACCCGAGAATGTCAAAACAAGGAGTTTCGAAAAGTTACAGTTGGCCAGCCATGAGGAAGCCAATGGCTGACATCAGAAAGTTCACCCTGTCTCGCAATTCTTACAGTCCTCCACTGTGGTGTGATCTCAGAGTTGGTATATTTAAGTAGGGAGATGTGGGGAGCAAATCCCCCCAGTTTATTTTGTTTGTCGATTTTTTTTTTTTTTTTTTTTTGTGGGGGTGGTTGTAATGGTGTACAGAACATTGTAGCTGTCAGCATAGGCTTCCTGACTGCTGGCCAACTATAACTTTTTGAAACTCCTTGTTTCGATATGCTGGGGTTTCTCTTAGATGAACGTTCACTTAAAAGCTGTCAAGCATGTCGTACTCAACATTTTACATGTTTGTGCATCTAATATAGACTCTGTTAAAAGCCTAGGCAAGTGCCTTTGGCTGGAGCTTCATCTCAGATACCTGGAATTCTTATCTATCTCTTGGTGTACTTTGAGCATGGGCTGTGTCCTTCTTCTATCCCCCTGCCAGGCCATGACATTGCTACACTCTTCCATTTACAGCCCTGTCCTTCTTAGGTCACTCTCCAGTTACAGATGCTGCCCTGATGATGCACTTATTTCCCACAGCTGACACCGCAGCTGCATTCTTGTTTTCTTACATAGTACCCTTTAACATAAAGTCACCATTTAAACAACAGCTGGCTGCAACATCTCATGCTTTTCTGCTGTATCAGTCATCACAGAATGATAATCCCACAGAGTATCAAAGATACTCAGGTAAATATAAAGACAAAGGAAGCAACTATGTAATTAGGATTCACAGGGACTGAACAGACAACAAGTGTAACTGCACACCTCATCCCCGAGTCTGCACAGGGTCTATTAGGGTAATCTCTTTTATCCTGAACCTCATCTGCTGCATTCTGTATGACCTTTGCCACTGTAAAAGTATAATCATTGGTGATGACTGACATGTATCTTTTCATCCTTATAAGATCCAAACCAAAGGATAAAAAGGTCACTCAGACAAACCATTCAGTAAAAACTGCAAGAAAAACCCAGACAAGCTAGAGTTTTCACTGGGTGATACCTTAAATCTTCTGTAATAGATGCCCATGGGATATATGCAAATCACCCCTTAAAGACATTGAGTGTTTCAGCTACATGGCTACTGAATGTCCATGACTTTTTACTTTTTAAAGCCTTTATGGGTATATTCAGGCCAATAAAGCCAAACCGCACTAGCTGTGGACATGCATGTTTCAGTCTTTTTAGTGACCTCATCAGCACAGCTTAAGTGGATTGATAACAATTATTCAACTACTGTTAATGACCACATATTGAGTATACCACATGGAAGATCTACCATGGCTTCAAGTAACACATTTTATTCCTCCACAGCCGCTAACTGGAATTTATTAAACTGCCCAGTTAAAGGACCAACTGATTCATCTGGATAAAATAATCAGTTAAATCCCAAAAATGTCTTTTCACCTAATCCTGATACAACCTGGGCTTATTTACTTAGTAACTTAGCTCTTAACAATGGCAAAACAGTGGCTGCTTAGGACAGTGGTGACTGCTGACACTTAAGTGTGCATCTTAGGTCACACATTTAAAAATTAGCTGCTGGACAGAAACTGTTATATTACTAGGATGCTACCAGTTTAATAAACTGAGTGAATTTTTGCAAATCATTTAAATATTCAGAATTAACATTTTGTACATGCTATTAAAGCATACATCTAATCTGCCCTGATTTTACAGAATGCCCCTACTTTTGCGTCAAATGTTTGCCCAGTTCCTTGTAATATTTTTGGTTTTCTGATAAATCATTGAGGATTCCTGCCAATCAAGAATCCCAGACATTCAAGTTTTAAATTTCTTATTGTTCAGAAGATGCACATTGATTCTAAACCTATGGTTGTAGTAACATTTTAAGTGAATTAGACTGAACAAATGTCCTTAATTTTGGGGGTTTGCCCCACTCCCCTTTAGTTTTGGCTTTGTCCCTTGTTCTAGAGGGTAAAAGTTGAGAGCTATGTACTAAAGATAAACTCATTTGAATGTGTTTACTGTGTTTGGTTTTAAAAAGCAGTACCCTCATTTACTCATGTGCATATAGTTGTTTTGTTCTTAAGACATACTCATTGTACATTTGTTGACTCCTTTTATTATGACTACAGTAAAGACCTGAGAGGTAGTCATATATTATTAGAAATACTTATCAAATTGATTCTATAGGTTCCATATATTTTATGTACCTTCACAGATTATATTCTGTATGCATATGCTTGATAACATGCAAGCTGAAAGCCCCTACTCCCTCCTTTGCTAAACCCTCTCTCTTCCTATTTTCCAGTTGTATCTGAAAACATAAATCACGTATTTAAAAGAGCTTGGACATTTGTATGCATATGGATATCAGATGTCATTAATTCTGCACAGACCATCATGCCCTGCTATATGGGTTCTCTCCACTTCCCCTGACAGAACTCTTTATCAGATAAGAATACATCTGACAGAATTCTAACAGAATGCCCATGAAACACAAAAATATTCACAGGCTTATTTGTGAAATTCTCAAAAGTCACTCAACAATATAATGCAGTTTGACATATAGCAATTTAATCTCTGTCCCAGGATGGCTATTAGAAGGAAATAAAAAAAAACTTGCATAGTTTTAGGAAATTGGTGTCCAGGGCAAACTAGTCTGCAATTCTGGGACTTTCAGCTTTGAGTAAGATGACATTTATTACAGACATGTTTATGAACATACCAGAAACTCATACCCCTATAAAACGATAACAGAGAAAGAATGAGCCACCAGGGAAATCCAAATGGCCATCATTATAATAACTACTAAGTCACAGAGACACTACGTGAAATTAGTATGAGTGATATAGTTTATTGTAGGATCATTAAAAAAAAAATTCATCCTAGTAAGAGAAGAAAAGCCATGTTAGCAATTTCCAGTCCTTAACTTTAACCAGCCTCAGACAGTTCTAGGCAATGGTAATTGTCTGCAGCAATGTTCAACAAAGTGGAAATCTCTAAATCCTCTTCTGCAAACATTGAAAAAAAAGAAAACACTGCAGTGAAATGTATTATACCCAGAGGCATAACCTGGATATATTTACTTGGTATGGTGTGTGGTGTCAGCCATATGGGGAAGTCACTGAATCTCCCCTAGTCAAACAACTACTGGCAATTGAATATATATATATATTTTTTTTTTTTTTTGCTAATGCAATTTTCTTTAACTATAGTGAATTCCTAGGCTAGTTACTACTATGGACAAGAAAACAAAGACAAATCTTGCATCTTGACTGAGTATCAAACGTATTGCTGAGCAGTTCAGCAAATGGAGTGCATCTATTTCTAATAACAAGCTACATAACAAATGATAGATTTGAACATAAATATTTCATTCTTTTTCAGGGCAGTTCATTATAAATACAAGCACAGGCTAGTATGGAAAGGTGAAAAAATTATTTCACATTTGATGGGTGTTTTTTTTCCTCAAAGTTTCAACAGTTTATTGAAAATAGATCATGGCTCATATTTGTTGACTTATATATGGAAAGTCTAAAGGAAGGTAAGACATCCCATTTCTGGAAAAAAATGGCTTTCTAGTAGCCATTTGCAATGAAAGTGATTTCAATCAAATGATAGCTAGTGACCAATAATACTTCAGTTAAGTCTTTCAATGAAAATAATGCAAAATAGTTGTGCACACACCAATGTCAGATTATCTGACCCATTATACAGTGCTGTCTGATGCATCACATGCTTTAGCAAGATATTACGGAGACAGAGTATTGCTCCCTTTCACTGAGAAAGCCCTCACAAATCTATGTTCAATGTAAATGAAATTCAAATTCAGTGCTCCTAGGAGTTATTTAAGTGTTTCCCAACATTTAGACCTGAAATATAAACATAATTTCTACACCATTTATCTTTCAAGAACTTAAAAAGTTTGACACTACCAACTTATATATTTAGGGAGAGAGTTCCATAATATTCTTGCTCTGTGATGAAAAGAGCTGCTCATAACTGATGTTTTAACATCTAGCAATCTCACATATAGATTGTTATTCCTGTTAATGATGCTGTTCCTCAAAAATGTTACACCAAAAGGCAGTAGCATAGCTAGGGCTTGGCAAGGGGGGCAACAGCCCAGGCACAAAGTGTATGGGGTGCTATTGGCCATCTGTGAGAAATAATTCCTGTGTACTATAGAATGTATAAAAAAGAAAGTTTTCTTGTGACATGATTCTTTTAATCTTACGTGTCTATTTATTTATTTAATACTAGCTGTTTTTCATATGAGTATTCTCTTTACTAGTTTATTATTATTGGAGTTTTTCCTCAGTAGTCCCATCTGTTAATGAAAACTGCCCAATAGGGCAAACTCAGTCCATAGATTGCAATAAACAAGTAACTAAAGCAGATTTACAAATCCAAATGTATCTTTCTATCCAAATCTTTTAATTTCCTTGACCGCTTCTGTAATACCACTTTTAACTCCCTTTCTCCTTTAAGATTTTATTGCCCCTTCTGTGAGGATTTTAAATGTTAATACTCTGATTAAACTTGAATCATGTGATTTTGCAGACATGAGGTGTTGTTCAGGCTTCTGTTATCTTTCCAGCCACAACAGAAATTAATGGTAAGTTAATCATAATAATACAATTCCATAAATATTTATATAATTCCTGTATTGTGGATTTGATCTGTTTTACTCAAAGCAGATGTAAAGTGAATTTTGGCTGAAGACATTTTGCCAAAAACGTTTTAATGTCTTTGACTGAATGTAGGAGATTTGCCCTGTATATCCAATGTGGATAATGTCCCATAGGTTTTGACTCTAGGATAAATATAAATTTAATAAGCCAAATGCTTTTGACCCACCAGGAATACCCAGCAAAAAAAAAAAAAAAAAAAACTTGAGCTGTTGTCAGTTAAGGAAACTATAATAGTGTCTTATATTTCCTTCCTCTCTGTTAGGATATGCTAATTTTAAATTCAGTCTTTAGATGCTGTACAACAACGTGACATTATCCCTTATTGCAGCATATTGGACCTGTGATGTTGTAATTTAACACCCTCAAATAATTATTTATATTCTGCAGGGTATTTTCTTTAATTATGCAATTCTCAGAGATAAAGTCAATACAACCCTGACATCAGTTAAATTCACAACTTCAGGAACATGCTAAGGAGCTATAGTGAGGCGCTTACTTTTGTCTTATATATCATGTCACTTAGGTGGTGCCTAATAGCTTAGTTACAAATGTCACAACTGACGCCCTAACATCAAATTTATTGCACAACAAAGATTCTTATTTTACCCAGGATATTGTGAATCAGAGATACAAGAATAAAACAGTCTTCTGCATCGGTAAGGGATGATGATGCAGCCCACCTCTCATGTACATGAAAATGGTTAATTTTAACATTTGGTTTAAGCTCATTCAGTGTTATTTTGGCTAACCAGTTGTAACAAATGTCACTCAACAAATCTTCCTTAGTGGATGAATGCATCCTGCTATTAAAAATATTCATTTTAAACATAATACAAATCCAACAACATCCACAGTGAATAATAAATTAAATGTCAGTTACAGAACAGTGTACTGCTGTCTGCAGAAGGAAGAGTTACTATCTGCAAAAATATCACCACTCCTATATTGAAGTATGATGTATTTATCCTTACTATTAGACTCTTAAGTCTAATCAAAATGATGCAGTCCTCACTAATCCCAATATGCTGCTATGTATCACTCTAGTTCCCAAAAACATCATGGAATTGTGATGACAGTCTTCCAAAGACAGCAAGGGATGTCAACAGAATTAATGACAGACTCATGACAATCAGATTCCAGTGTAAAACAGAGCAGCCATCATGAACTCAGCTTATGCTCCACAGCAGGCATGCAATGGCAAGGAAAAGAGGACATTTAAGCAGTAGTTGCTGGAGCTCCTCAATATAGTTGGACAGATAAGATGGTTTTAGTGGGAGACTGAATGCTCATATCAAGACAGACAGAAAAGAATATGAGAAACCCTGGGTCCACATAGTTGGGGCAACAAGAATAATGAAAGCAAGGCCATCCTAGATTTCATCTGAAAAATGGTTTAATGGTGTCCAAAATAGGGTTTGCAAGAGAGACAGACAAAAGATCATATACAACAGTGACCAGTATGGATCTTGGGAAGACTTCCTCCTGGCAAGAAAAGGTCAATCGAGTTAAAACACAAGTTGCAAAATCATCCCAACTGAAATGGCTGCCCCCTTGCATAAATCACTGTTGACTACAGTTAGCTGCCAGCAGTGATCAGACAGATCTCTAAGGTAAACAAAGATTAGGCTGAACACCTGAAAGTTGTCTGGAGAAAAAACACAAGGGTTCACTGAAACAATCATGGCTCTAGTACCTCAGAAGAGAAAATAGGAGGACCCAAAGAAAAATGGCAGCGTCTCAAAACATTTGTGAAGATGATAGAAGAGGTATGTGTTTGAGTAATGTATGGATATAAGGTGCATAAGGAAAGCTGATGATGGAATGCAGACGTCCAAGAAGTTATCAGAAGAAAGAAGGAGTGCAGAAAGAAGTGTGTGGTAAAAAGATGGTTGGTTCACAAATAGGGTAAGGGAACAGGCAGAACAACAAAGAACAAGGTGTCAGAGAACATCTACCATCTATATGAAAGTGACTCAGCATATGACATAAAGAAGCTGTATTAGGCTGCAAGGCAAGACTAGAAAGATAAAGAAGTCAGTCAGCAGATGACATTCATAAGAGACAACAGTCCAGACAACATCAAGAGCAACTGGAAGAAGTACATCAAGAAGCTTCTGAATGAAGAAAACCTCACAGAAGATGTACAGCTGCATGCAGAGTATATGATAAAATACAAACCCACACTAGAAGATGTACAAAGTGCACAAAGAAAAAAATGAAGTCAGGGTGGGTGAATGTCATGCTCAGATGAAATCACTGCAGATAATGATCAACATGTTGGATGCATACGAAGAAAATAGCTCTGTAGGTTCTCACTGCTGAAAGGACAGAGTTGTACTACAAAAGACTGAAGCATAAGGATTCAAGTGCCAATATATGAGAAAAAGTGGATATTCACAACTGCAAGCAGTGCAAAAGTTTCAAGCTCCTGTCATGCTGTGTGGAAGTACTGGAAAGGATGACTGATAATGCAGAGTAATATTAAGTAAGATGGGAGATGGGCAATGTAGATTCAGATCAGGATGCATTACAACCACCCAGATGTTTGCAGTGAAACAGATAGTGTGTAAAACTGGAAATGATGAAAGAGCCCATCTGGGCTTTCCTAGACTTGGATAAGGCCTATGACAAGCTTCCAAAAAAACAGATTTAGGCAGTTCTGCAATGGTTTGAAGTCCCAAAAACATTGGTTGAATTAATGCAAGCTATGAACAAGTGCCCAGTGACAGAAGTACAGTGTCCAAACTCACAGTTAGGTTCACAATAGGTGACAGAGTATGCATTAGATTTCATCTCTAAGCCTGTTCCTGTTCATGATGGTGAGGGACAGCATCAGTGAACAAGATGGAGGGTAAAGATCAATAAAGCTGCTGTACACAATACAGCACTACAGGCAGACTCTGAACAAGAACTTCAGCAAATAATTGGGATAGATGCTTTTTTTCCAGGCTAGATTTTCCATATAAGTCAACCATCCATTGCACTTGACATGCTTATTACCTTCTCTGTACTGTTTCTAGTAGGACAATTTCCTGGTCCCTGTGCTGTCTGCAGAAAGCTGGGACCTTATCATTTCCCTATACAATTGCAGTGTGCCCTCTCTGTGTGTTTGAGGTATGTCGCTCATAGGATGCAGTCTGTGTCCTGATGGCTGCTGCTCCTGCTATTTCTCTTTACATTAAGTAAACCATTGTGGAAGTTACCATTGCCTCTAGGTCATTATTCTCACCCTTCCTATCCAGCATAGCTCTGCTTTAGGTCATAGTATGTCCTCATATCGCTATACCCTGATACAGCATTTTAACACATACACACCTGCAGCACTGATTGCATTGAGTTCTGCTCCATACCTATAGTGCTATTTGCATGACTTGTCTTATTTCTATAGTAGCTAAAGTACATCAAATGCAGATGACACACAGTATTCAGCACCATGATTAAACAAGCTTAAATGTGAGAAAATTATTTAAAATGAACAAGTAAAGCAAAAAGCTTGTAACCATGTAACAACAGGTAGTATTTAAAATGAGGAAGGGAATTTGGTATTATTTTAACAAAGCATAATCTGGATGGTATACCAACATGAAAGAAAAGATGCAGAGATGTAGTCAATGTACTCAGTGCAAATATATACTTAAAAGTGAACATTTTCAGTATCTAGTTAATATGAAATAGTATCAGTTCAGTCAGGTTTTGAACTTCAGACTAAATATGTAGCTTATTTGGTATCTTATAAATTTTAATGTATTTATGTGGGTAAAATTACAGGTAGACTTCATGTTTAATGAGCATTTATATGACATTAAAGTCTTAACTATTAAAAATACTCTGGGTAAGAAGGTACAGCCGAACATCAATGAGTTGTGGACACTTATCCCAGAAGCTGTGGTCACAAAGCTGATTAAAGTTAAAAATCATTAGCTATACTAATAAAAATATCTAAAACCCTTACATAATAAAAAGGGAGGCTCTTTAACACTAAACTGAAAAAAACACTAGTATCAATGAACATTTTGTTGAAACCCAACCCCACCAAATAGAACTAAAGGCTTCATATAACTTACTTTCACAAATCCCCTGCTTGCAGCTACCCTGAGCCTACCATGTTACATAACCCTCCCGCAGCCAGATCCCACTAAAATAGATGGCCTTCTCTGACCCCTAACTCTAACCCCAAGATTTCCCTCCGACTCCCTAAACCTAAACACCTTGATTGATCCATAGCCCAAAGAGTCCCCTCCTGTTCCCTAATTCTAAGCTCCCCAATCACTCTCTAATCCTAAGATTTTCTTCATACCCCTTAAACGCCCCCAAAATTCCCTATCCCTAAGACTCCCTTCCTTCTCCCTAAAACTGAAACTCCCAGATGGTGGTCTAACCCTCAGACTGCCCTCCTGTTCCCTAAACCTATATATTACCTGATTCAAATTCTCTCATCCCATTTCCTAACCATAACACTGTTTTTCCCATAAACCTAAATGCCACCCAATCCCTGACCCTAACAGTAAATGTCCAGTTAGCTGTGTAAGTGCATGACAAATACACATGCCGTTAAACTGTTAACTGCTAAAAAGCTCACCCTGCCGAGCACACAGATCAAACACCAATGAAGCAGCATTTGACTATCACAATTTCTTGACGTACCTCCCTGGACTACATGAAAAGGGACATAGAGGAGCTCTCTGATCATGTAGCCCAGGCTGGTATGACCCTGACCTTGAGCAGCATCTTACCCTCACCTAGAATGATGCCACAGTACAAAGACAAAATGATCAATTTTAACAATTGGCTAAAATTTTGGTGTCATTCAAAGGGGATCCAGTGTCTGTCAGCCTGGGATGACATGCTCGACAAGCCACGTTGCTTCGCTAGGGACGGCTTGCACCTGTCACCACTGGGCTTTCGGATATTGGCAAAGGCTCTTGCCACCCCATAGTGCCTTTTTTAGGCAAGGCTCAAAAGTCAAACCCACCCCCATAGAGAGCACAAGGAACAAGAAACTAAGGGTAATGCTGCTAAACGCCAGAAGTCTTAACCTCAAGATGCACGCACTCGAAGCTCTCCTCAGTATGGAGAACATCGATATCTGTGCAGTGACAGAAACCTGGTTCAAGGCTCCAGAGAGCACCCCAGCACTACCAGGCTATACCTCATATCATGCTTTTCGGCCCCAAAACCCGGACCGAACCACAAAAGGAGGGGGAGTTTCCATATTTATCAAGGATATCCACACCTCCAGGTTAGTGGCATTGCACGAAGTATCGGAGACCATCCATGTGCAACTAACAGTGGGCAAGACTGCTTTTCAGTTTATAGCATCCTACAGACCACCCTCTCAAAGTCAGGAATCCCATTCGGCTTTCCTGAAAACATTGGAGAACATGAAGATCTCTCCGAACACCATTATATTGGGCGACTTCAACTACCCAAACATTGACTGGAAGCACTACTCAAGCCCCAGCACCTTAGCCCAAAGATTCCTGGAAATTATAAACTCAAATGCTATGGAACAACTAGTCACCACTCCCACAAGAGGGGACAACATACTAGACCTGATCATTACCAACATGGGGACTCTATGCTCCACACCAGAAGTATATCCCTCATTGGTAAGATCAGACCATAAATTAATTTCACTGGATGTCCACATCCCGACTCCACCCCCAGCCCAGAAAACCACAGTGAAAAACTTCTCAAAAGCGAACTTCTCACTTCTCAAAACCGAAGTGGAATCCTTCAAGGCCACAGGGCCAGTGGAAACTACAGCCCAAACTGCAGAATCCTATATAAATGCATTCTACAGACATCTCCAGGAATGCATGGATCATGCTATCCCAAACAAAACCAAGACCCAATCATCCAAAGGCAGGCGTCCAGTCTGGTGGACCCCTGCCATAAATAAACTGTACAACAGAAGGAGGAAGCTACTACATGATAGAGCAAAATCCCTAATAGGGAGGGATCTCTGATCAGTACTAGACAAAAATTACAATCCCTCATAAAATCCTCCAAGGCCAGCTTCGAGAGAAAAATTGCACAGGACACCAAAGACAATCATAAGGCTTTTTTCAGTTATGTTAGAAACTTGGGATGCAACTCCCAGACTTGTTCTGAGTTGATTCTAAATGACAAAAAATACACTGAACCCACAGATATCGCCAATATCCTGGCAGACAGGTTCAGTGCGAACTTCTCCACCCCCTCCCCCCCAAAAGAGCAAATATCTATCCCGGCAGAGGGCTGCCTCCCAAACATCTCAGATGCTCAGGTGAAAGCTGCCCTCTCCAAAGAAAAAACACTGCTTCCATGGGACCAGATGGCGTCCCAGGTTGCGTCCTACATGAACTACAAGAGGAACTAATCCCTCAAATAAAACAGCTATACAATCTCAGCCTCACTACAGGATATGTGCCAACAGAATGGCGTACAGCAACAGTGGTCCCACTCCACAAAGGTGGAGCATCTACGGACCCTGGAAACTATCGCCCCATAAGCCTGACTAGCTTAGTCTGCAAGGCTATGGAGAGGATCATCATGGAGCTCATAAACAAAGACATTGGGGACCTACAGACACTAGATCCTACCCAGTTCGGCTTTGTCAAGGGCAGATCCTGCCTTTTGAACCTGGTTGACTTCTTTGAAACAGTCACCAAAGCCATAGATGAAGGAAAGGTAGTCCACACAGCCTATCTGGACCTTGCAAAGGCATTTGACACAATACCCCACTCGGGCATCATAGATAAGCTATCCAGCTTAAATATAAACCCCTATGTCACAAGATGGGTCACAAACTGGCTCAAAGACAGAACCCACAGAGTGAGAGTTGCTGGAGCCATGTCAGACTCAAAACCGGTCACAAGTGGCATCCCACAGGGTTCTGTCCTGGGACCACTCTTATTCGGTATATACTTTTCCGAGGTACAGGCAAACGTGGGAGGACTATGGCTCACCAAGTTCGCAGACGACTGCAAACTGGGCGCCATAATCAACTCTCCACCTGACACAAACATCCTTCAAAAAGGTCTCACAGAGACAGATAACTGGTGCCAGCGCCATGGTTTAAAGCTAAATGCCAAAAAATGTATAGTCATACCCTTTGGCAAAAACAATGTGCCCACAAATTACCACATAGGCGGAAACCCATTAAGTACAGAGAAAGTTATTAGAGACCTGGGGACCCAAGTTGATAGCAATCTCTCCTTTGAAAACCACATTGCCAAAGTGGTTAGAAAGACCTTCTACATAGCCCACCTCATCACGAAGGGTTTCACATCTAGATCAAGAGAGGTAATCGTGCCCCTTTATTCATCCCTCATCAGGCCCATCATAGAATACAATGCCCCTTTTGGGATGTACCTTACCCGACACCTGCAGCAATTAGAAAGACCCCAAAAGTATCTCACCAAGAGGATCAAGGGTCTCAAACAGATGCCATATACTGCTCGGTTAAAAACTCCAGATCTACACAGTTGCATACCGCCTACTATGAGGCGATCTATGCCTGACATACAAAGCTATGTCAAATCCAGAATTAATGGACATGCTCCACCTCAGTAAATCTAGATCCCTTAGAGCCACACGCTCGAGGGACTTGAACCTCAGCACAGAAATAAATAGAACTTGCTGGAGGGACAGATTCATAACCCAGAGGCTCCCTTCACTCTGGAATAGAATTCCAGTTCATGTGAGGCAGAGCACCTCACTGAATCTCTTCAAGAAGAATCTCGATAAGTGGATGGGGGATCGTAGGTTTGTCCCAGGGATTACTCCTGTGTCACTATTAGACAGAGGCACAGTAAACTAAACCTTAAAAAGGGCACAGTATACTCAAATCAAGGGGTGGCGTAAGCCATACAGAATCGGGCTAGGCTTATAATTGCCCCAGGGCAGATAGCCTAGTATGAACCTATGAACCTATAATTTGACAAAATAATGCAAAACATTTCTTTGTGGAATGTGAATCAAAGAAAAGTGAAATGAAACCAAAAGTGACATCCTTTTTGTCAATGATAGAATGATACTTGGGAAGTGGATGACCTATTGGGCCCCGAAGAGGAAAAAATGAATTCAAAAACAATAATATTAACAACTCTGGTGGCTCAAATCCTTCAAGACAAGATACAGATAAAATTATTTAATGCTGAACATTAGACAGCTACTAAGGCTTGCTAAGCAAAATGTACTTTCTTAGAAATTGCTCTAAAACTAAATTCCACACAGAGCCATGAATATAATGATAGATTGAGGGGTCAGCAAGTGATTATAAATATCATCAAATCCAAGCTTGAATAACTGTAATGCAGGCAGCACAAATACAGTCTGAGGTTAGTATGCTTAAAAGTTGGATCAGAAAAATGTAACATCTCTGTTTCTTTGTTTCTTTAAACCTAACTGCCCAAGACATTATACCTGAGAAAGGACAGTATTCCATAACATCAAGAAGTTATAGACCCCTCAAGTAACCAAGCAATGGTGAACAGTGTCCCAACAAAATAATTTTTAAGATTCTGAATATTGTAAATGAACTATCCTACTTACAAGGAAAACATTTGCTCTATATATTTCAACTATCACATTATTCCAAGGTTTTGACCTATTAATGGCAAAGAAGAACACATCCTTTGATGAAGTAAGAAAGTTTTTTTTATAATAACATCCAGAGTAGCCTGAGATATCCAGTCAAGTTTGTCTTAAAGTGTGAAAGTAAAAACTAGTGTACCAGGAGGCAGGTATGATTTTTTTTTTGCATCAATGTCTGGTTCAAGAAGTGATTGCTAATGATGCCGATAATGCTCCTATATGTGTCATCATGTCAGGTCATGAAACACTAAAACCCATAACACCCTTCAATATGTATAAAGAGGTCACTGGGCCAGCATCAAAGTTATCTTCTCACAATCACAGTCTTAGCAATGCAGGCAGTCTGAGCACTTTTATTAAGACAGTATCAGACCATCCCAGGAAACATTACCCTCCAGAGCAAGTTTGATGTCCCGGACTAACAGGAAGATGCAGTAGTAACATTTAACAACCTGTAAAAAATAAAGGCTCGGGTAGTTTACCTGTCCCTCCCAATGTTTTCTGTGCTAAAGAGATCTAGATCATAGGCTCTCAGCGGTAGCTGGTGTCACAGTTCTGAAACAACAGAAACAGCAGCCATGAATAGGGATCATCTGAGTTAGATGACAGGTTTAGTAGTTAAGCCCTACTTAGAAAAAGTACATTTCCTGGGTATCTCTACTTAATCAACACACCACTAACATTTATTAGGGTAACTCTTCAATAGTCATGAAGTATAAAATGCATTGGTTACTTGGCGAGCATTTATTTTTTTCTACTTTAAATGATTAAGTGCATTTAGTACTCCTTTTAAAAGAAGTACTACAGCACAGTTTATAAGTAAAAAATCAATCAAGTTTTATTGTTCTATAAGAAATAAAGACTGCAGTTAGACAATTCTGATGTTTAAATAAATTATGGAAATAATATACACTTTACAGCTTAGGCCCCGCCCTGAAGACAGATGTGCTCCTGTTGATGTAGCCTATGTAAAGCTGGGAGTTACTGGTTATTATGGAGAACTCAGAGAGTAGGTAGGTTCTTGGTAAATTCCAGGCAAATGCTGGTCAAGTAATTTTGTCACAGTATATGCCCTAATGTGGATGCACCAGGGCTTGTTTGTAATTTTTTCAAAGGTAGTACTTTTTAATGAATCTGGCTGCCCAGTGATATTGTAGGACTCTATAACGTAATCTGCAATTCAGTCTCTAATAGAAGTTACCCAGAGGTAAAGTGTCATGTTAAGTCTTTAAGATATTGTAATGGTTTTTAAAGATACTAGGTCTGAGTGACACATAGAGAAAGTTACAACCAGAGGATAGCCAGTTGTTTTTTTTTTTTTTGAGGAGGCAACAGCTAGGACATGGATATTGGGGAATAAGCTGAGCAAATTCTTATTATAGGCAATTAAACAAATAAGTGCAAAATAATCTATTGCTCTGGTTTGGAAAGGAGAAACACTCATAGATCTTAAAGACATCAATGAGGCACTTAACCTATACTCCGATAAGATTAAACCCTCTGCCAACTGGCTCTTGGATGTAAGCATATTTCTGCAAAAATTTAGGTCACTGTGGTTACAGGAAACACAGCCAGTCACAGTCAGTTAAATTAACAAACAGCAAAGCATAAGTTTCTGCTCTCCATCAAAAAAAAGAAAAGCTCTCACAAGCAAAGCATTAGGACCGAATGCCCTCAAAGCTGAATTATTTCATCACTTTTTGGGTCTGCCTTGCCCAGGTCTAATTTGTCTTTATGAGAAATTTCAGAGATCAAGGTCCATAAATGACTCCTGTAGACTGTCACTGTTGATGGTAATCCCTCAACCAAGAAAAGATCCTATAGAGGTGGACAATTATAAGCCAGCATCATCATTACCATCATCATCAACCCCCTTTCTCCCATTTTCTACATGGGGTAAGAATACCACTATCTTACCTTCTTTAACAGGCATGCCTGACAGTCACAGGTCTTCTTTCACACATTCCAGCCATCTCTTTGTGGACATCCCTGTTTTAACTTGTCTGCTTCCTGTTTATCCCAAATCTTTTTCACTAAATTGTCTTCTGTTTTCCTACACATGCCGAAATCACTGTAACATGTTTTCTTTGATCTTCTCTGCAATTAGAGCTACTTTGGCTTCTGCTCTAATGTTCTCATTTCTTCATCTGCCCCACAATCTACATTCTACCATCCATCTCAGGCATTTCATCTTCATCGTATCTAGCTTCCTCAACTTCTCAGCCTTCACTGTCCAGGTTTTTCTACCATACAGAAGGACTGGTTGCATTACTGTTTTGTACACCTTACTTTTCAACTTCTCTTCCATTTTTCAGTCACATACTATGCCTGATACTATGTGCAATTGGCTGCAACCCGTCTGACTCTAGCTTTGATCTCCTCATTCAGATTTCTCTATTTCTCAATGACTCTTACAAACACTCTTTGTACTTGTGTCATTGAGTGCTTTTACATAGGCTCTACTAATTCTACCAATGTTTCTGGCACTTTAAACCATCAGAAGTCTGCCCAGATCAGCTTTCATGGTACCTTGTCATAAGTTCATATGTGTATACTAGGATAATGACAGCTAGAGCCCTTATGAGCCTTATAAGCCTACTTGTGCAATCCAAATGTGACACACAAATTTGATTTGTGTGTGTGGCGAGGGGAGTGATTTACTGACTGCTTCGGTCCAGAAACATTGGCAGCAGACTAGGGATGAATTTCCAATTATCCATGTATTGGTCTAAGTTGCACTTAAATAGGGTTAGGGTGGAACTCTACTTCACATAGATGATAAGCCTGTTCAATGGGAATTATCTGTGAAACATATCTGTCTCTCCAATGTGTCCTATTCATGTCACAAATAAAATGTAGGTCTTTGATCTAGTAGTTCTGACACTGTTTATTTGTAAAAATGTTCAACAAACAGGGTCCAGGTATGCCTTGTACACCAGGCAAAGATAAAGTCTCAGACGTCTGTATGATACTTTGTAAAGAGACAGGACTTTGACGCAGTCAGCATAGAACAGTGTGTTTACTCCCTGTACTCTTTTTGGAAGGAAACTTTGTGGACATTCAAGTTGCTGCATATGTCTGGTCTGGTACATACTGAAATGGGCATTATATTCTCTGATGGGTCTGATGAGGGCCAATTACAGTGGTATGATGACCTCTCTAGACATAGATGCCATGCCCTTACTTATAAGCTGAGCAACGCAGAGAAATTTTCTTACTACTTTGACACATATTGGTCAAAGGATAGGTTACTGTCTTCATGAGTTCCCAGATCCCTGACTAGAGAGTCAACTTTAGGGGTGTTTTATTGATGATGTAGCTATCCAGGGTGGCTGACTTCCCAAACAGTACTATAATGTATTTCTTGGTATTGAGTTTTAAGCCATAGCTTTGGCACCAAGTATTTGTCTGTGCAAGACATTCCTGAAGGGTGCTATCTTCTTGGGGGAATTCAGAGACTGCTCCCAGTCTGCAATCATCTGTGAACTTGGTCAGCCATAGGCCTTTGACATTGGCTTTGACATACTTGAAGTAGATGTGAAAGAGGAATGTGCCTAGCACCTCCACTGGTCCCTTTGTGGAGGTGGCCTCACCTCTTGGGTCCTATCTATTAGCCAGCTAGCTATCCATCATGTTATAAAGAGGTTTATGCCTAGTTCTGTAAGTTTGCTGTCAATGCCTGAGTTGGGTATTGTATGAAATGCTTTAATCAGATCTAGGTAGGCAGTATACACTGCTTTCCCCTCATTCAGTGCCTTAGTGACCTTTTTGAAAGAATTCCATCAGGTTCAGTAAGTATGACCATCCTTTGAAAAGCCAAACGGGGATGGATCCAGTGTCTCCTATGTCCTTGCTGATAATTTCCAAGATAATTCTTTCCATAGCATTGCAAATATGACTAGTCACACTAATTGCTCTTTAGTTCCCAGGATCTGCTGAAGGTCCTCCCTTATGAAAGGAGATGACCATCACAGTCCTCCATTCATGTGGCACAAAGTCTGTTTTAAGATTATAGTTAAATAATGACCTGATAAGTCATGTTTTAGACTATTCTGGAGGCATCCCAGGATGTTATCAGGGCCCAATGAGGCTCTGTTCATGGATTTAGCTTTCTCTGAATCTAGGAATGTCCAGTTGCACTCTTTCCTCAGCTCTAGCTTCTTCTTTACTGTTTGTCTCACTGCAAACATTGGATCAGTTGTTGTGTGTCTTTATTTGAGTCCAAGCTGCTCATCTCCCATCTTACTTAATACTACTTTGTGTATTCATTTATCAGTCATTATCTCCAGCACGTCCATGCAGTATGACAGGAGTTTGATATCCATACTGCCCACAGTTAAGAATGTCCCCATTGCTTTTGTACACTGGCACTAGAAGACTTATTCTGCAGTCTTTGGGATACACATTTCTCTCCTTCCTTCTCTGAGTTCCCTCTGGGAACTTCCAACATCTTGATCATGTCTGCTGTGACATCATATGACATTGCTGCTTTCACTGGCTTCATTTTCCTTAATGTCATTCTTACTTCTTCTAGGGTAGGGTCTTCTCCCTCTACCATTGTAGGTTTTGTATGGAGTAGTACAACTTTTATGTGGTTTTCTTCATTCGGGATCTGTTGGAAGTATTCTTTCCATCTACCTTTGTTCTCCTATGGACTGATGTTGCTGGCATCCCTTATTAACGTTGTCTGATGACTATCTTCTTTATCTTTCTGTCTTGCAACCTGATAGAGTTTCTTTCTGCCATCTGCAGAGTCACTTTCTAGAATCTGGTAAAGGCCTGTGATGCCTTGTTCTTTGCTATTGCTATTGTTTTCTTAGCCAGTTTGTTAGCCAACCAGTATTCCTTCTTAGTATGGCCATTCTTTTCTGTCTCCATTCTATTTTTGATAACTTTCTTGACTAATACATTCCACTGTCATCGTTCCTTATGTACCTTATATGCATAACTGGCATAGTGGCATAGCTGCTGTATAGTCATCGCACATGCTGATTTGAAATGCTGACATTCTTCTCCTTCAACTCCATATAGTTCCTCTTCTTCCTGAGATGCTAGAGCCCTCATAATTTCCTTGAAATCTTGTGCTTTTGCTCTAATAAACTCGCAGGTCTTCAGCCAAGTTTCTGTTGACCTTAGAATCTTCTCTGACCAAAGCATATAGCTGACTGTGGCCACCAGTATTTTATGCTGTTGTCTGACTGTTTCATGCGGGATGACTTTGCAGTCACTGATTCTACCCCATTGCCCTTTCCTTACTAGAAGGAATTCTACCTGATTTGCATGTTGGCCACTCTTGTATGTGATCTTGTGACTGTTTCTCTTGCTGAACCATGTGTTGGCCACCATCGAGGCATTTGCCTAACAGAAATCTAGAATCGCCTCTCCATTTTTATTTTCCTTGTCCCACCCATGTGGATCCAGGCAGTCCTCCTATCCTGTTCTGCCTGTCCCAATATGTGCATTCTGACTTCCCATTATCAATACCAACTCATGTTGTTCTGCTTTGTCTGCTTGGTCCTGTAGCTACTGCCTGAATGTACTCTTTTCCTCACTCTCCTCACTGTCATCACCCTATTGGTGGACATAGGCTGAGCTTATGAATACTGCCCTATACATAGGCTGAGATTATGAATACTGCCCTATACATAGGCTGAGATTATGAATAATGCCCTATACATAGGCTGAGATTATGAATACTGCCCTATACATAGGCTGAGATTATGAATACTGCCCTATCTTTACACTGGAGTCTTATTATCATGAGCCTATCACTAATTTTGACTATATACCTCACTGTTCTTAGAAGACTCTCCCTAACCACAATTCTCACACCATTTTTAATCTGTCCACCCCCTGAGTAGTATGCTCCAAACCAAATGGCTTTGCTGCACTGACTTTCAAAGTTGTCTCCTGGTTACACAGGAAGTCCAGTCTCATCCTTTCCATCATGTCATCTACTTCCAGGCTGTATCCTGTCAGTGAACCTTTATTTGGTGTAGCAATCATTAATTCATGTTTGGCAGGGTGATTGTTTGTTTACATCCTGCTTTTTCTCAGTAGAGCCATCCAAGGTAATCCAACCTGGGCAACTGCACAACAACTGGCCAATAACTAATCCAGGGATGCTGAGCTTTATGGCAGACACACACTGGCTAATAGAGGCACATAGATCCCTCCTGCCATTGACATGGATCCCTGGCATAGGTTGTCTAGGCTGGATCCTCAAACCACTCATCACTAGTAAATATCCATACCAATTTTTGTTAACCTTCGTTAACATGACAAAATCACCTAGTGCCAGTTTTATCAGTCAACATTCTGCATTAGTATTTTTATCAATATATATGCTGGAGTGCTGGCAGATATCCTCAAACTATATTTCCTTAAGATGACACCACCAGTGCACGTGGGGTTTATCAATAGCTGATCTAGTGCAGACCATGTGTGGACATTTGTAAAAATCAGACAGTCGCTTCAGTCTTTGATAGACCCAGCAGTACTACTAACAGTATTTATGAACTTCAGTAAAAGGCTTCAGCTCCATCATCTGGGCTTTCTGTGGCAAATAATGATAACTATGAGATTCACCACAGGTTTTCTGCTTTGCAATACACCTGTGGCTGCAGTCCCCAGCAGCACAGTCACTTCTTCCTCCTTTTGTCTCCAGAAAGTTCCTCACTGGGATTGTACTCTCTCCACATCTCTGTTCCTTTTAGCCATAGAACCTCTAGCTTATTTTATTAATAATTGTGAAGATGTGAAGGGTTACTCCTGCATACATGAAATGCATCAGCATGCTTCTGTTGCAAAACACTATCTTCATTTGTCTTTAGACCCTTGTAAGCAGCTGCCAAATATATAAAAATATCGGCAAAATTTGCTAACACTTCAGGGGTAAAGATAGATGCCAACAAAACAGAGTTTCTTCCTATTCATAAACATTATAAGCAGTTGAAAAACTCTGGCTCCAAAATGCCTTTCAGCTGGTGTCAGCCTAGCTCCAATAGTTTAGATCTTCACCTCCATAAAAAAGGTCCATAAGTTGGAAATTAATCATAAACCAGTTTGGGATAAAGAATAGTCCTGGACTGATGTTTGGCAACATAGGCTCCATTTCTTGCTAATAGGCAAGGCTACAGCTATTAAATGCTTTCTTCACCATAAATGTATTACATCACCAGGCATATTCCACTTATATACATGAATCCATGCATGACAATGTAAGCTATTGGCAGCTGTGCCAGTGGGGAGTCTTACTGGGGACCTGGAGGGAGACCGAGAGAGAAGCCCAGACCCCAGACTGAGTATGTTCCTTGTGTGCTCTTAAGGGAAATTGTGCTTGATGCAGAGAGCTGCATCTGGAAATACTGTGTGCATCTATTCTTTGTTCCAAGTGAATGTCCTTCTCCAGTGTCAGTGCTGAGGATTAAGGCTCCTTGATTACTGGCCCACAGAGGGGATGTCACACCATGGATGAAGACGATTGTAATTATTTTATCCCATTTTGTTGTAGAATGTAAGCAGCGAAGATGTAGTAAGAAAGCCAATTCACTCAACACAGATGCCTGTGCGCTGGGTTTCTCATCCTTTAAAAGGTACATTGTGGCTTTCACTATTCAGCAAACATGAGCATATAGCATTGATATATCCTCGCTCTGGGCCTGGTTAGATGCTTCTCTTCATGAAAACTATATGCCTTAGCCTGCTGCATGGTGCTTAAACACTTCTTGCATCATCTTGTGAAGTGGTATATAAACAGAACTGCCAAGAGTGCTTTCAAGAAACAGAAATCCCATGTGGGGAAGCATGAAGATTGGGGGATTGATTATCCCACTGTGGAACTATTTTCTGTTTAAGGTAAACAAAGTAAGAGTAAGGTAGGCACACCAGGAAGGATTCTATGTAAGCAAAATTGAAGACCTTCAGGAAAATTGTAAACAGGATAATTTTTAAAACCTTTAGAATCCTTCAACACCTTCCTAACTTAATCAGTAAAACTCACTGGTGTAATATACAGCTCCACTGTAGTGTTCATGTTTCCTATGAAAGACTTCATTAGTAATCTGCCCTTCCCCCTCCTTACTACCTTATGATATACAAGCATGGTAATATCTGCCTAGAGGCAGCTGTATCACCAGGAAGACATACAGAACTAACTCAAAAAACAAACCACATTGATGGAATCACATCAATAGGCTGCATAACAGAAGGATGAAAATCATGGAAAAACTTAGGAGGTGCAGCACCCAGCAGGATAAAAGTGCTCTCATCAAACTAAACAAACAACTCAGCTGACAAAAAGTCTACCAAAGCTAAATTTGAGGTAAATTTGTCCTCCCAGGTGAAGGACAACAACAAGGCATTCTTTAGCTATGTCCGCAATCTCAAAGGAAATATGCAATTGTGTGTAGAGCTCATTGTAAATGAAGCCACCTACTCTGAGCCAAAAGATACAGCAAACCAACTGGCTGACAAATTCATCTCTAACTTTACCCCTCTCTTCCCATCAACCTTCCCTCAGGAAATACCATTAAATATAACTCACCCTGCTATCACTAAGGAGCAGGTCCTTAATGCTCTCTCTAAGGCCAAGAACACTGCATCAATGGGACCAGACAATATCCCAGGATGCCTACTAAATAGTATGAAACATGATCTGTCAGGCCCTGTGAAATTGCTATTTACATGTAGCATCCAAACAGGCTTCACACCTCATGAATGGATAATAGCACCAGTCAACCCACTGCACAAAGGTATGCCATCTACAGACCCTTAAGTCTCACTGTCGTATATGCAAAACTATGAAAAAAATGATCATGAAAATGATCAATAATGACATAGGAAACCTCCAAATATTGGACCCAACCCAATTTGGTTTCATCAAGGGCAGATCATGCATACTCATCCTGGTGGACTTCTTTAAGAAGATCACCAAAACAATGGATGAGGGCAGTATGGTTCACACTGCCTACCTTGACCTAACCAAGGCTTTTGACATAATCCTCCACTTGGGAATTGTTGACAAACTTAAGAGGTTAGGCACAGACCCTTATGTAACCCATTGGATAGCCAGTTGGCTTACAGGCAGGACCCAGGAGGTTAGAAATGGGGAGTACACCTCTACAAAGATGCCAGTCACAAGTGAAGTCCCTTAGGGATCGGTCCTGGGACCTCTACTTTTTGGTATTTACTTCTCTGAAGTCAAGGCCAATGTTAATGGCCTATGGCTGGCTAGATTTGCAGATGATTGCAAATCAGGAGCTGTCATTGAATCAATCACCAACACAAATGTTCTTTAGAAAGGGCTGATACAGACAAACAAATAATACTAGAGCCATGGGCTAAAACTAAATGCCAAAAAATGCATAACAGTATCCTTTGGGATGTCATCCATTCCTGGTAGCTATCATATTGACAACATAACCCTAAGAGTTGACTCCAGTAGTCAGGGACTTGGACACACACACACACACACACACACACACACACACACACACACACACACACACACACACACACACACACACACACACACACACAAGCAATAACCTAGCCTTTGACCATCATGTGTCTATAGCAGTGAGGAAATCATTCTATGTTGTTCAGCTTATAAACAAAGATATGGCATTTAGGTCCAAGGAAGTCTTTTTTTCCACTGTACTCAGCATTCATCAGACCTGTCACTGAGTACAATAACCCCCTTTGGTATGTATCTGACTAGGCATATTCAATAAATGGAATGTCCCCAGAGGTACCTCACTAAAAGAATACAAGGCATAAATAACATGTCCTGTGCAGACCACCTCATGACCCTATCCCTGTATTCTGTCTCCTAAAGGCTTTTGAGGGGAGATGTAGGCCTGGCGTAAAAGGCATTGTCAGACCCCACTCTGAAGGACCTTCTGCATACTCACAAAATAAACAGCACCAGAATTACCATTTTAAAGAATTAAACCTTGCCCGTGATATAAATAGGACCTTCTGGAGAGACAGGTATGTATCCCAAAGACTACCCCTTCTCTGGAATAGGCACACCATCCATGTGAAACAGAGTTCCTCCTTAACCCAATTCAAGTGTAGCTTGGACAATTTAATGGGTAACAGGAAATTCATCCCTGGTTTGGCACCTATATCTCTAATGGACAGTCAGCCTGTAAATGTTTCACCTCTCAAGTCCCTGTTTACACTGATCAAGGGTACCAAAACTTGTCAGATATTTGGAATGCATGGCTAAGCTTAAAAAGGCCCTTGTGGTCCTTAGCCTAGTAAACACCTATGAACCTAAGAGAAACCTGTAGATCTTTTTATCACAGAATTATCACCTATGCTTCTCCATATGAAAAATCAGCAAATAAGAGCAGTTCACACATTGATATGAAAACTCCTTAATACTTTAGAGAGTGATTAACAGACATCTGAAAAGAGCAAATTTTAAGTGTTTTCATGTTTGGGATCCCTACACCTTAGATGTGAGTCATACATTTTAGTATTGTAAACAAATCCACAAGTTGGTGGACTTTAGCAACTACTGTATTTAATCTAGTAGTGCATGTAAATTGTACCACTAAACTAGAGGTTTTGTCCACTTCCCCCACATAGTATAGTCAGTTCTTTGTAATGCAGTCAGAAAGCATATATATTGACATTTGTGGCAATGATTCATATGTTCATAGGTTCATAGGAGGTTACTAGACTAATGGCCCTGGGGCCTTTACAAGCCTAGCCATGTAAAAACACAAATACCCTTATTGACCAAGTTTAGATGGTTGTTGTTAGCATAGTGATACTGCCATCAGTAATGACTGCCCCTGTCTATGAGGGACATAGCTGGCACCCCCTGGGATGAATTTCCTGTTCCCCATTCAATTGTCCAAGCTATACTTGAATTGGGTTAGAGAGCAACTCTGTTTGAAATGGATGGGGAGCCGGTTCCAGAGAAGAGGTAGTTTCTTCATGCATTGGTAGCCATATATTAGAAGAGTCTGAATTATCTTTAAGAGTGCAAACAATACCTCACAATTGTCCAAAATTTTGCTGAACATCCAGATTTTTGCCTCGTGGTTTTTAGTCTGTTCTTCATAAAATTTGTGGTTTTCTAGCAAATCATTGAGAAGTAAAGTCACTAAATAATGACAGATAGTTGAGTTTCAGACTTCATATCCTCAGAAAAATGCAACACCTGTTATTCTAATAACTTTCTAAGTTTATAAGAGCAATATTTAAAATCGGTCCCTGATTATGTGCCTTTGTCCCTCCATTATTTTTGTCTTTGTCTAGAATTCTTGCAATAAGAGGTTGAGAGGTATGAGGTAAACTGCTTGTTTATCTCAAGAAGCAAGGAATATTAATGCTTTCTAGTAGCACAATGGTGCTTATTGACTAGAGATCTGAGGTTGAGAGATCATCTAAACTCTCCATAATATCAGTATGGTCTAGCTGCTTAAATGCATTAGTGACTATCTTGTTGTGTATTTAGTAAGTTAATGGAGTTTTGTAATTGACAAATTCCAACACCTTATATACTGTATGTTTAAAGGTGGCAATATTTACATATGTTTAAATGGCATAGTTACATGCAATTGGTGTATAGTTGCTTGCATCAGGGTTCTGTTATGACTGCTAAATACTGATATACCCCCGGACTCAGCAAGCCCTGCAAGGTGTGCAGGAACAGTGCAGAAGCTCCAGCAGGCAATATGTCCACAGTGCTATCCAGGAATAAGCTGCTGGGACGTGCACAAGCGCTCCTGCACTATTCCTGCACAGATGCAGCTCCAGTATGCAAATTACCCCATTTGCAGGTGAAAACCATGCAAATGAGGTGAATTTATAAACCAAGAAGCTGGCAGCCGGCCGTGCAGGACTAGTGTAATCTGCAGAAATGTACCTGGTTAGTAACCGAGTACATTTTCTGCAAACTACAAAACGGAGCCATGACAGCTCCAAATAAAGGGTGTATATAACATGTAAAGCATGCCAATGGCCAAATATATGGCCATTGGCATGGAAAACAGTTAAAAAAAATTAAAAAAACTTTTATGTTTTTTAGCAGATTTTGGCTGTTTAAGCTTAGGGCAGCAGCCCGCAAACGGGATCGGGTGAAAAATAAAAAAAAATAACCTGAAATAAGCATTTCAACCAAAATCACTATTTTGCCATTATACTCAATGGCAGGCAGGAGACAACATGGCCAGTGAATAGTGGTTGCTAAGGGGGGAGGCTCAGTGTGAGACCTGTAACTATGCATCAGCAGGCAATCCTATGCAAATGAGGGGAATGATACTGAATCCCAGATTTCCCCTCAATGCTAGTAATCATCCAACAGTGTAAGTGCAGTAATAGCTTGGTGCAAGCCTAGGAGTTAGCTGACATCATAGGGGGTGTGTGTTAGGCATACTGTAAGCGGATGGAGCCCTGTGGCTTGGGTTTGCCCTTAGCTTAGCAGAGCAAAGCAAGGGGGTATGTCTGAGGCTGCCTAGCACTCTTTAAATTGTCTAAGCAGGTGTGCATGCCGCACACCGGGTTTTAAAGGGAAAAAAAAAGTAAACCAGGAAATAGCAGCTCTGTGCACATTTGAGAACTGTGTTTGCGCGGCGCGCCCCCGGGCTTAAACAGGAAGGCAATGGGAAGGGAAAACAGTAGTAGGAAGGTAATCAAGGAAAACTAGCTGGCAGGTGAAATGTATCAGAATCAGCCAATTACACAGGCAGCAGACCAGCCCAGCCCAGCCCAGAACACTACTATAAACTATGAAAACACCTTTCCCTCTGTTTTTTCCCACATACTCTACACCACCGGTGTATACAAGCGGGGAAATTTTAACAAACAAAAGCAACAAAATAATAGGAGGTGCAGTAGCTATCATATATCAACATGTGGACGAGGCTGAGGGTGGTGAGGATGAGAATGCTGTCGACCAACCAACAGTGAGGAGATGGAGAAGAGTGTACAGACCCAGGGTAACCTACCAGGGGCTACATGAGCTGGAGATAGTGGAGCACTATAGGGTGGACAGGGACCTCCTACATCAAATTGTTGAGCTGTGCCGGCCAGGCCTGACACACAGAACTAACAGAGGGGAACCCATCCCAGTGGATACCAAGGTATGTGTAGGCCTAAGAATACTAGCCACAGGTACCTTCCAAAGGCCAAGTGGGGATATCATGGGGATCTCACAGGCATCAGCATCCAGGGTACTCCACCAGTTCTTGGACACCATGTCAGCACATGCCACTGAGCACGTATATTTCCCCAACACCCATGAGGCATTGGCCAGCAATATGTGTCTCTTTTACCAAATAGCAGAATACCCTGAAGTAGTGAGTGCTATAGACTGCATGCACATATGCATCAAAGCACCACCTGGTGAGCGGGGTAGGGTCTACGTCAACCGCAACGGTTTCCCCTCCATCACCTGCCAGGTCATGTGCGATGCCTAGGGCATTATAATGAATGTGTGTGGTGGCTGCCCTGGAAGCTGTCACGATTCCCACATTTGGCATCTGACACAGCTGTACCAGAGATTTGCCAATTGGAACATCACTCACGGTCACCTAGTGGGGGATGCTGGTTACGCACGGGAGTCGTGGCTGATGACACCCATCAGAAATGCACACACACACGAACAAGAACTCCATAATGAGGCACATGCATAGACCAGAATTATAATAGAGCATGTATTTGGGATGCTTAAGTCACAGTTCCAGTGCCTGGACACTTCCAGTGGAGCCTTGCAGCACTCACCAGCTACATGTACTGAAATTGTCATCGTATGTGCATTGCTACACAATATGATCCTGCAGAAACAGCTGCAGCAGGAACAGCATGGGGCAGGGCCACACAGCCCCCCACCATTGCCAAGGCCTGCACAGGCACAGAGTGACTCAGAGGAGGAACAACCTGAGCCTGCCCCAGTAGGCAGAAGGAGGCATGCCCAGTATGCCCTGGCCTTGGCAAAGAGGCAACACATAGCATATACACTGACACAGGAGGGACCCAGGGAATGACACCTCTCTCTGACTCACACATACAGTAAAAGGGATGCTAAACATTACACTACCTGTGCTCAACCATGTATAGGGAGTGTACTATGTGCATCTGACATAGGCAACCCTCCAGCACCATCCTCAATACTGGCACAATCACAAGGTAAGTCACTCTTCTTACCAGTTGCCGAATGGAGTAGTATGTGTTGTTACTTGTATCTATGGTATGGATGTGAGCATGCAAGGGAATCGGGTGACTGAATGGGATGCCAGCAGATAGTAGACACCTATAGTGGCAGCATGAGATCTGTAATAAATACTGATGTCACCATAGTAGCCAGTACTACACATGGTGACAAGACCCACTGCAGGAAATGTGCTGGGCCACATGTGTGTCCATATGACACACACATGCCAGTCAGGGAGGTTCACATACCCAACAACAGTTTCAACCAGCAGGACAGGTGTAGACAAACACAAACAAAGGCTGTGCTAAGGCCTCTGAATGATGGCTATTGGTAACCCCCCCAGGCCTACACAGACAGGCTACATCAGGTCAGGCAGTGGAATGTTAGTTCAGAAGGGTAAGAAGTCAGAAACTGATATGTAGATCAATCAAACCTAAGACCTGTAGTACACTGATATGCCTCTAGTCAGCATGATAGGTTACAGTACAGAATGAAATGGAGTACCTGACATACCAGTACAATCATAGCAAATGTGTACAAGTGTCAGGTGTACCACCCCCAATCCTATGTAGAAATGTAGAAACAGTCAGGTGTGCCCCCCAGTCTATGTAGAAATGTAGAAACAGTCAGTGTACCCCCCAATCCTATGTAGAAATGTAGTAACAGTCAGGTGTGCCCCCCTCAAAGCCGATGTATAAATGTAGTAACATGTATGTGTAGATATAATACCAGTGGAGCACAGATTACCTGAGGTGGCCAAGATAGTAGGATAGATTGTAGCATTTGTACAATATGCAGGTATGTGTGTGCCAGGTTGATGTGTGCTTCATATTGTGTGAGAGTGGTCAGTATGTATGCATGGTGAGGTTTGACCTGGTGGCCATTGCCCAGTACTGCCAATGACAGGGCCAAGTCCTCACAACTGCCGTGCCAAACACAATGCTACCCAGTATAACACATTCTAGAAGTAAGCCATTGTAAATGTATGGAGGTAATATGTGTCATCATCTGAAAGATGGACATGGCATGACTGTTGGGACAGATATACAAGCAGTACACAGGGAAAAGTATCCCAGACAGACAGTGTATAAAATGTAACTGTGAAATGGACACACCCTTGGATTTGTATATACAGGTGTGCATTACATTATCTGGGCTTGTAGTAGGGAATACTGATGTCTGGCCAAACACTCGCAGATCACAAAGGTCATAGGAATGATGTATTGGGAAACAGCTGATGTCCCTGCACAAGCCAGCATAAGTGGAATGCCCCATGCATATCTGTGAGTCAGATGCAAGTAGTGTCAACAGCAAACATGCACCCAGCTCACCCAACCACCACCCACAGGTGCCTCTCCAGTCTTATCCCTGCTGTTGGGAATGGGTACAATATGACCCCCACCTGTGTATGGCAATAGTGAAAGAATGCAGCATGCAGTGCAGGTGTCCCATGCAGGTGTGTCCCTAGCTGTAAGCAGCACCCTGCCAGCATTCACACCACCTGATCAATACTGATAGAAAGTATTGGCATGAACACCTAGCACACCTACCCTGCCACCCTAGGGGAATATACTGTATGGCAGTCTGCTATTGCAGGACTGACAGAATGCAACGGCCTGCTGCAGCTGGCCTGCATCACCACCAAATGGCCTACAGTCCTCTGCCAAAGCCCTGCCTCTCACCCGTACTGCCAATGTATGTTTTGTCATGGACTCCCAAATAACAACATAACACAGTCCACAGAACCCATATGCAAGGCCATGTGGACAAACTAGAGTAACATGTCCACCATGTCCCACTACATGAACTGTGGACCAACACCAATACACTGCTGTGATAAGGTGATAACTATAGGGAAAGTATCAGAGAATGTTTGCATAATGTATGGAAGAGGATAGAATATTTGAAGGGGGTGGGAGCATAGGCAGCATGGAATGTGCGAAGTCCAAAACACAGCCGTGTGCACATACGATCCCTGGCTGCAAACATAAAAAGGGTGGCTACAAACCTGCCCATACACCACAATAGGGATAATGTCCTGACTTATAACCCCTGCCTCTGGGTAACCTGTGTGAATCTGTACAGCTGTGAGGTATTGCCACTGCAAGATAAGGCCATACTGTCACATTGATGGATGTACAAGTATGGGGTCCTTTGCCACCACTGTACCAAGGTGCTGAACTGGTTACACAGACCCAGCAGCAAGTGTCTGCAGCACCCCCTCCAGAATAGCATTAATTTGCAGGAATATGTAGGTGGTTGACCACAATACTGGACACAGCTGCATTCACCCTGTGTTCCTCAGGACATCACTGTGAGCAAAAATATCTACCTGACAGTACTTGAGGACATAAAACATCACAGTGTATAACACTACATATGTTTGCATATCTCTGCTAAAAACAGTACTATGTAGCAGAAGCAGCACAGACACAATTACCTACAGTACCCACTATCCCTTGCCCAGTTTGACCCCATATTGCCAACTTATCTACAGATATCCTGCAGAAAGAGTTCACTAACTGTAAGTGGAGAACACAAATGTCTGCACTGGAGTGCAATCTACCTGGAATGGATCCACACATGCAATACAGAAGGGCATACTGGACATGTTCCCACACTTAAACAAATGAAGCCCATGTCTGGCAACAACAGTGGACCATACATATCCAACAGTTGCAGATGTTAGTGCATACACTCCTCAGTATGCACCAGTCATGCTTTGCACACACATTGGATAGGAATACACACATATATCCAAGGACAACACACTATAATTTGCCAAAAGTACACATACATAGATGTGTGGAAGAGAGTGACAGTAACAAAGAGCCTTCCATCATGAGGCCTGTCCCACCCAGCACACAGCCAAATGGCTACAACCACATGATGTGTAAATGTCACTCATGATAGAAATTAGCCACTGGTATCCCTCAGCATTATAGATTCTGTGGTGCTAGTGCTAACTGTGCAACATGACTGTACAAGGCAGTAGTCATCTAGCAGTTGTATACCTGTACCTGCGGAATATAAACCTGTATGTGCCTGAGGTAGACACACGCAGCCACACACAGGTTTATATTCCACAGTTGTATATACGTACCTGCGGAATATAAACCTGTGTGTGCCTGATTGTGGTGTGTCTACCTCTAGATGAATGGGTTATGACCCATGCACACACACTGCCCTCCCATAGCCCTACTATGGCAAGCCTGCTTATATCCGTCACTGTGAAATACACCTTTGGGGAAAAGATAACCCAATAATCTCTGTGGCATTTCTTATAACTGTGTAATGCTGTAGTGTGATATACTAATTAAGTAGGAGTTCTAATCCCAGATGAGGCAACTGTGTCTGTGTAGGAAGCAATACTTTTTAGGCTAGTCACACTCACCACAATTCAAATTCCCTACTTAGGCAAGTTTGCTGATGTCCTTCACTTTGAAATACAGCTTTGGGAGAAAAGTAGCCCAGTAATCTCTGTGGCATGTCCTATAATTGCCTAATGCTGTAGTGTGATATACTAGTTAGGTAGGAGTTCTCACCCCAGATGTGGCAACTGTGTGTGTCTGTGTATTTGTCTGTGTAGGGAGCAATGCTTTTTAGGCTAGTCAGACACACTACAATTCAAATGCCCTACTTAGGCAAGCCTGCTGATGTCATTCACTTTGAAATACGCCTTTGGGGAAAGAGTAGCTCAGTAATCTCTGTGGCGCATCCTATAACTGCGTAATGCTGTAGTGTGAGAAACTAGTTGGGTAGGAGTTCTAATCCCAGACATGGCAATTGTGTGTGTTTGTCTGTGTAGAGAGCAATGTTTTTTTAGGCTAGTCACACTCACTACAATTCAAATGCCCTAATTTGGCAAGCCTGCTGATGTCATTCACTTTGAAATACACCTTTGGGGAAAGAGTAGCTCAGTAATCTCTGTGGTGCGTCCTATAACTGCGTAATGTTGTAGTGTGATAAACTAGTTAGGTAGGAGTTCTAATCCCAGAGATGGCAAGTGTTTGTGTGTGTTTGTCTGTATAGGGAGCAAAGCTTTTTAGGCTAGTCACACTCACTACAATTCAAATGCCCTACATTGGTAAGTCTGCTAATGTCATTCACTTTGAAATACACCTTTGGGAAAGGAGTAGTCCAGTAATCTCTGTGGCGTGTCCTATAACAGCGTAATGCTGTAGTGTGATATAATAGTTTGGTAGGGGTTCTATTCCCAGACATGGCAAGTGTGGATGTGTTTGTTTGTCTGTGTGGGAGCAATGATTTTGAGGCCATTCACAGTCACTACAACCTCCATTGTCCTTCTTTGGCAAGCCTGCTGATGTCATTCCCAGTGCAATGCACCTTTGGGGGAAGAAGTAGCCCAGTAATCTCCATGGTGTGTCCTATAACAGTGTAATGCTGTAATGTGATATCATAGTTCGATAGGGGTTCTATTCCCAGACATGGCAATTCTGGATGTTTGCGTGTGTATTTGTTTGTCTGTGTAGAGAGCAATGCTTTTGAGGCCATTCACAGTCACTACAACCTCCATTGCCCTTCTTTGGCAAGCCTGCTGATGTAATTCCCAGTGAAATACACCTTTGGGGAAGGAGTAGTCCAGTAATCTCTGTGGTGCGTCCTATAACAGCATAATGCTGTAGTATGATATCATAGTTCAATAAGGGTTCTATTCCCAGACATGGCAATTCTGGATGTTTGTGTGTGTGTTTGTTTGTGTAGAGAACAATGCTGTTGAGGCCATTCACAGTCACTACAACCTCCATTGCCCTTCTATGGCAAGCCTGCTGATGTAATTCCCAGTGAAATACACCTTTGGGGAAGGAGTAGTCCACTAATCTATGTGGTGCGTCTTATAACAGCGTAATGTTGTAGTGTGATATTGTAGTTTGTTGGGGTTCTACTCCCAATCATGGCAAGTGTGGATGTTTGTGTTTGTCTGTGTAGGGAGCAATGCTTTTGAGGACATTCACATTCACTACAACCTCCATTGCCCTTCTTTGGCAAGCCTGCTGATGTCATTCCCAGTGAAATACACCTTTGGGGAAAGAGTTGTCCTGTAATCTCTATGGCACGTCCTATAATTGCGTAATGCTGTGGTGTGATAAACTAGTTAAGTAAGAGTTCTAATCCCAGACAAGGCAAGTGTGTGTGTGTGTGTGTGTGTGTGTGTGTGTGTGTGTGTTTGTCATTCGTATCCTGTGTGGAGGTAGCTGTGAGTGTGTAACAACTGGACTCATTCTGTAGTGGGTTTTGCAAATTTCCTATATGGTGGGCCTATTATATGTCACAATGTCCACCTTACAAGGATAACAGATGTCAAACAGCCGCGAGGCTGGGTTGCCAATCCATACCTCTACATGTGACATCAAGGCCTGGCAAACAAAGTAAGCAACCCTTGTATTACACAGGGAACACTCTCAACCCATGTCTCATACACAAATACACTTGCCTAGGCAACAGCCACTATGTTGGTAGTACCCTGCATATTGCCCACAGATAGTAACCATGTTGTGATTTCAGTGGACTACAGAGGGCATGGCACCCTGTGCCATCACTACAATAGGCACATAATTACAGACAGTACTCCTTTACTATGTTCCCCACTGGACGCCTGTAACAACTGCGATGCCATAAAATATGACCCACAAAGGACATACCATGCCTTAACCACATGCCCTGTATGGACAGATGCCACTGACACCAGGGAATACCTGTTTCATGCTATCAATGCAGGTGCAGGGTCAACCTGGTGTCCATTAGCAGTTCCAGCCACATGAGGCCAGGACTGGCACATCTGATGATAACAATCTGTGTACACAACATGGGCCAGACACCCCAGATACAGTTCCACATGTCACTGAACATGCATGTGGGATGTGTGCACATAGACACCTTCCATGTCATGTACTATAGAACACATACATGGCAAGCATTGCACAGCACTGGCCCGACACAATAGTAACCCAGGTGACTGGATGGTGAATACAATACCCACTTGTGTGGGCCAATCCAGACACTACACCCCTGAGCCAAACTGCAGAGCATTCTCATGTGGCCTGATGCCAAGGTATACCCTTCATCTAGCCTTATATAGCCTGCTGGCACAGTCAACTACTACACTCCCATGAAACAATGCACCCATGCATGTCAGTACTGGCACCCTGTGTTTGTGTGTGTGGAGTATGATGCTTTTGACCACATTCACACTCACTACAACTCCCATTGGCCTACTGAAACATGATGTCTGATGTCAAACACCTTCACATACCCTTTGCCATATATCATCTGGATACCCCTGTGGTGCATGTGATACCTGCGCATTACACTATTGTGGTAAACTAGCTAGTTAGGAAGCCTATTCCTGACCCTGCCAAGTGTGTCAATGTGTGTGAGTCCCTGAGAGAGTGTGGCTGTGTTAACATTGACACCTGTTCATGTGGACAGACATGTCTACTACACCTACCTTATTGCTACTATATCACTGTTGCAGATGTCACTCACCATCAGATATACCTTTGGACAGCTCACCAACATGTAAGCTATGTGGCGCATGCAAAAACTGCATGCACACGTGATAGCAATACATAGTCAGGGGTTTGAAACCCTGCACTGGTAGGTGTGTCACACAAGCATGCTTAGGTTTTACTCTCCCACCCTCTCCCTGACTTACTTTGTCTCCGTTTGTCTCTCTGACTTCCTCTCTGTTGGATGTGGAGAGGTACACCTGCTTTGCTTAGGCAGCAGCTTGTGTTTTGTAAGTGATGCTAATGATCAGCTGATGGCCTCTGCACAAATTGGAGTCCCCCTCTAGGTGATTGCATGTGGAACAGCTGTGGTAACATTCCCATAATCAATTGCATGGAATCACACTCCATTATCTAGTAACATCATGTTGGTGTTGGGCCTTTTCATTCACTGTGAGCAGGACCTACATTTCGTGTTTGGCAAACAGCATCACAGATGGTACTGGGATTTACCTCTAACAACATACACTGTGGAAACAAGCCAACAGACAGGAGGGGGATGTGCCAGACATGACTAAAGAATGTAAGTGTTGCTCTTCTGCATTTGGAGTAATGTCAGTTTAACAGGGTGTGTGTGGATATGGCTGGTCTACATGATATAATTTCTTTCCACTTCACTAACTACCTTGATTATAGCAAGCTCAGATGCTCATAAGCCTAGTACTTATTATACAGCAGAAACTTCTTATTGTAACATTTGTTAACATCTGTTATGTACTTCACAGATAAAGATTCTAGTTGTCTACTGATGTACTATGTTCTTCAACTGTAAATATGTTGTAAGTAATTGCTATGTTAAATTGTTAATCGCTATGTAATCCAATGTAACTACTGTCTGTTTATTTTAACTGTGGAGCTTTTCTCCCTGGGCTTCCACTGAAAATGGACCTATGTCCAGTCGGACACTCCTGGTTAACAAATGTAAATAAATAAATAAATAAATAAATAAATAAATATAATACCTGTCATGACAGTGTTATATAAACTTCAAGCTCATGTTTTCACACTTTTGTGAGTGTTTAAAGAATGCATTAGTTTCCTCACTTCTAGAAATGTCATACAAGTGTCCATACACCCTTTTTCTTAAAGATCTATTCTTAAAGATTTACCACATAGGAATTTTACAGTGAGAGCTAACAAATATTACAACTGTGGAACCAAGGGGGTGGTATATCTAGGAATTTGCATGCACTGTTCAAGTTTTTACATTGGTAAAACGGAGAGATCTTTAAGAAAAAGGGTGTATGAACGCTTCTATGACATTTCTAGAAGTAAGGAAACTAATGTATTCTTTAAACACTCACAAAAGTGTGAAAACATGAGCTTGAAGTTTATAGTGCTTGAGCAAATTACCCCTGAGGTGAGAGGGGGGAGTTGGGAGACTCGTTTAGAATTTCGTGAACTCTTCTGGCAGCTGAGATTGGATGCTACCAGATCTCCTGGGTTAAATGATAATATTAATATAGGATGTGTCCTGAAACTTAGAAAAGCAAAGCTTTGAATGAATATGATTTTGTTTTTGCATCTACTATTCATCTTTTATTATACCATTGGTTTTTAACTTAAGTAATATATAATAGTTCAATAACAAGGAAAATGTGAAATGTTTGATGTATTAATGTTCAACACATATTAGAATTTTTTTATGATTTTAAAGCAAAGTAACGGAATTTTAATTAATTGAAACTAATTTACTGGTCAGCTGACCAAGTAATGTGATATATAAATGTTAATGATACTGTGGTTTCTATTCATTCCTTGAGAAAGCCTGGCAGGAGCCAGGTGAAAGCGCTTGGTTTATTATTGGTGTGTCGTGACTTATTAAAAGTTTTGTACATTTTAACATCTTGCTTCGGGTCCTGTCCTTTGGGATTTATCTTTTGATTTGCTTTGTTAGCTGATTTGGTTCTGTTAAAGCTGTCTTCTATGTGCTGTCATTACAGTAGCAAGGGGTGTGAGTGTCATGTCTGGGACACACAAGTATATAAGACCTGTACAGCACTGTTATCCATGTGAATGTGTTACATTACAAGGGTAGTAACCCAGGTTATGTGCTGTCATACTGGCATGTAGTGTATCATGGTGGTACTACTGTTGACAGTACTTTCCCAGGCAAGAGTAGAGTGCTAAATATAGTACTAACAACAAGCACACCAGCTGATGTCTGTCAGTCCCTGTACAGATGTGCAGATGGCAGCTATCCAGCTTGGATACGTACAGGCAACCTATGCCTGACTGACACGGACATATCTGTCCAGCTGTGTTATAACTGGCACATATAGGAGGCAACACCCTGTACGTACCACATGCCACGGGTACCTCCACTACACTACCACAGTCAACAGAACATGCTTGGGTACAGGTCTCCATCACTAACACTAACCATGTGCTGTAATACATGTTGCATACATGTCAACTGGATCACCTCAGTGGCCATTTGCAGAAGGCACCCAGAGGATTGGCTGATGCATGTCACTCTCACCCTGAGGGTCACCACAGTGGTGTCTGTCGATAGATTGCCTGCTGACACATGGCAGGTGGCATGATACCACTGTACACACATCCCCTACACAACCCATCTCTCCATGGACAATAGCCAGGTACACACTTATGACCACCTGCAGTGATGCACCACAGTACTGAGACATGTGTACATGTACATTACTGAGGATAGCAGTGTCTGTGTGTTAGTGCACCTGTAGTTGGGAATACCATGAGGGCCTTCACAACCAGTCAGATGTGGCTGCTGCTGTATCAGACATTATGTGTACCCTGTTACACTTCTCTCTCTAACGGCTACATGAGCCTTGCAGTACCAGCACAACAGTGTTGCACAAATGGGTCATTAGCCATGGGATACCCATTGAGTTCTGGCAAGTGTGTGTATGTGTGCATGTCGGTATATCTGTAGGGTACAGCATTCCAAGGCCACATACTCTTATTACAATATGCATTTCCACACAGTAGTATGGATAGTATTGCTGCTGCCTATAGGTGAGGCATGACAATGCAACACCCTACTATGACTGTGGCATGTGCAATGGATGCATATTCCTGTAGTACCACTGTTGGGATATACAATGAGTTGTATCGAAGTCGTGGGCAATGCGTGATGGTGGGTATGTCTAAGTGCCATCATGGGTTCCAGTGATTACAATATCCACTGTGAGATGTGGGTGCTGTGTACACTGTCATTACACCATGGTACACCCTGTATATGTCCCATGTACCACTTTATGGTGACCACTGCCACCATCATCCATGCAAGTAACTGATACCACAATCCAGCCCAGTTATGCATGTGCTGTGTGCAGCCTACCTGTAACACATCAGACACACGGACAAGTTAGTTAGCACCAATAGGCCCAGGTCTCTTGGATGTGTGTCTGCCTGTTATGTGTCTGTTAATGTGTACATGATGGTAAGTCACATATGTATTGTCCATATACAACCATTACATCCCCCATTACCATACTGTACATGTCTGGGGATGTTCTGCATGCAACATGTAACCTGGAACACACCTCATCCTAAATGCTGTGTGGTGTGTGCAATGAAAGCCACACAGTTCAGTAGCACTACATACCTAGGTAGGGGTCTAGTCCCAGTGTTGCCAAATAAGAGTGTGCATGTATGTGGATGGGTCTAAATCAGGACGCTGAATATACATGTCCCAGTGGGTCACCTGTCCATGTGGCACAGGCAATAACTGTTTTACAAACCTGTCACATGTGTTCAATTGTACTCCAGATATGTCACAGCCATGGTGTCACCACAGTGCCATACCCCTTGTGGAATATGACTGCAGACCATCCTCCTGCTGACACATGTACACCTACAACACAAATGGATAATATTATAGAGACCATAATCACCCAGTGTTACTAACAGCTATAATGCATCATTGCCGGACAGCTACACTACCTGACATGTATGCATTAAACATTACTCCTGACAACATGTTACACTGCAGTACATTGGTACACTGTAGTACAATCACCATGTGCATCAGAACCATATTATCCTGTCCCTGCATCGATGTTATGGATGACAGGGATGTGGCACAGGTATCATCATATGCTCAGGGTGTGCTGTTGGTTTGCCAGAGACCCAAGGGTAGGCCATAAATTTGACACCATGTGTGTGGGTGAGGGGTGTAATAAGTTGAACTGGGCATGGTGATGTGGTGTGTGTAGGTATGGGGTTGCCCTAGGTGTGTTTGTATGGTGTGTGAGTATGCATGCACACAGTTCTGCCATTTGGCGGCCCTATACAGGTGTTTTTTTGGATAGCTGCAGACCATATCTGGCAGGGTGTGCAGTTTACTGCCTCTGGCCACTGACACATAGACTGTGCCTGCCAGGGGTTCCATGGGCACATCCAGGTACAGCCCTTGATGTGCTACTCTCCCCCATGATGACAGATGTCCGCTGGAACCAGGTTCCTCTTGGGACTGGCCAGGGCCATGTGCACATGGCCTGCTGTGGTGTGGTGTGGACAGTGCCCACACTGCAGTGCTGGGGCTGGTACTGTCACTATGGGAGCACCTTGGTGTCCTAGCACATCCACATTGACCGCCAGCTGTTGGTGTTGGTGGCCTACGTCCACGCGGCCATCACTGCACTCCCACCACATGTTCAAGCATGGACAAACCAAGGTTGATGAAGCCCAACATCTCACCAAACCATCTATCCATGACCTCGGTATGAGCACAGAAGGCACCAGACAGTTCATGGAAGTTGTAATTTGCAGACATGAGAGCAGCCCTCTGCAGCCTCAGGTCCTGTCTAGTGTACAGTTCCATATGTGCCTGCACCTCCATGACAGTTTGAAACATGCGCCTGGTGGTACCAGTTGTGGCGCTTCTGCCAGGGGCATGGTGACCAGCGGCCCTACCATAAGCACCCTGGTACATCTGCCTATGTGATGCCCTGCTGGACATCTGGCTATGCCTGCTGTGACCAGACACAGTAGGCATGGATACCACACTCTCCTGTGCACTGCCACCAACCGCCAACTGTCCCTCTGCTATGGCCACTGGTGATGGGGTATGTATAGGCACTGAAACTGTGTGTGGGGTTGGGGTGGCTAAGAGGATGATGTCAAATGATGGAGCAGTTTTGGCCCCTGGCAACCCCACCTGTGCCTCAACAGTACTATCATCATCTTCGGTGTCTGTATGGACACCAACATCAGATTGCATGCAGGAGGAACCCTGACCCACCTCGGAAAAACAAGAAATGCACTTTAAGACCTGTACAGCATTGCATAACAGTACACACACACACACACACACACACACACACACACACACACACACACACACACACACACACACACACACACACACACACATTCCACCTTAATACCTACCTGTCCCTGATTTTACAGACAGTCCCACGTTTATTCACATAAGTTCCTTATCCTGCATCACACTTGGTAACATACACACATTAATACCATACATTAACTTATCATTCCTCTAAATGCCTAGACGAGTGATCACAACACAACACCTGTTACTCCATTACCTCCTTGACCTGAGTGGAGTAGGTTTTACATGGCCTCACTGCTGTCATTCAGTGTTCACCCTGTGTATGTCTGGACATCATGACTATGGCCCATATATGTTAGGGGCTACTACGTTCACTCCATAATGTCACACACTGGAGTGTCATGTGTAAGTATTGCTTAGTACATGCCAGATCTGCTGCTCAATCAACCTATCATGCGACAACTGCAATATATGGATACACTCCCTGGTGTTGTCTAGTAAGTCCCCAATGCATCTGTAGTGCTGCATACCTGGGTTGTCATTCACCTCTCTGCTGATTACAATATTAAGGGTATACCTGGTGTCTACCTTCCCTCCCAATGCATGTTCCATGCTATAGACCTTATTATACCATCAGCTGTCCTGTGATTACATATCAGGCAAGTATGCCTGGTGTCTCATATGTCAGTCCATGTCCATGTACTGCACGATCCCAAAGCAAAGTACTGACATATGAACAACCCCACAATCACACGTGCATACACGGACACTCACACAAACACACATACATGCACACGCACACATCCTACATGCATCAACCCCCCCTCCACTCCACCAAATAACCCCCCCACACACACACACACACACATACAGGTGAGGCTGCACAAAGATAGTACACACAGTCCTCCCATTACCCATCTGTCAACATGCATAACATATGGTACTCAACAGCATGCAGTGCAGCTACAGTCAATCCACATTAGCAACAGTATACATGTGTGTGATGCATGGGCTATTTTAGTAGGTGATGCCCCTTCTCCTGGAAAACATTGCACTCATGTACACAGTATTGCTGTGCATCTGTTCTGCACCCTGCCATGTACTGTGCACCAAACCTCACAGGTGTAGAATGCATTGCTGACTGTGTAGTACTGTGTCAGTTATGTCTGATCTAATGCTCACAGCCCCAATGTTTTTCAGTGACACATACCTGGGATGGTATGTGGACAGATGTCATTTGTGAATGCATGATGCCTGGTTTATAAATCTCAACATCAGCGAAGCATGTATGACCAATCCAATACTTTTACACTGACAACCGTCAGACCTACCATGGCTATGGGGAGTATACACACCCTTATTGATATGACGCACTCTTCCTTGATCTGCCATGGGACCACATCACTGCATATATTAACAGTACATGAGCCTGATATGTGACATATGTCCTGCACATTCACATGCAGTGTCTAAGAAATGTGTTAGGTGTGCGGATGCTGACCGCAATGCATACACTCCATGGGTGCATATGTGTGCATGCCCTTATCATGACGGTTTGTTGCACCTATTGTTATGGGTACTACAGCAGTCACTATTTCTGGCAGGGGTATACTAGCATGGGCCATCTGCATTTGCCAGTGTATGGTCAGTCTGCCCTACATGTTTCCTCCAACTCTGCATGATTGCAAGGTCTACTCACGTGCACATCCCTTGGTGTTCACACACTGCCATCACTATTGCTGTGGGGGTAGGGTTACATCTGCCACAGTACCTAAACCTGACTGTGTGCAGATACAGCCATTCTTCGCATCCTTGGAATCCCTGCTGCAATGCACTGGTGTGTCATGCTGACACACTCTCCCCACCTTCAGCCTTCAGCCTTTTTGCAGATGCTTGATAAGTATGGCCTACACATGTGTCAGTTTGCAGTGTCCCATACACTGAACACCTTCTGTTACAGCCTAGTCCCAGCTAATAATGTGGACCACAGTAATATCTTATGCCATAGTGTAGATCTGTAACAATTGCCATTGTAATACTGGTATATAGACTGTTGTTGCACTGTATAAGGGTGATGTTTCACACATGTCTCTACTGTAGGCCATGTGTCCCACCATTATGTTCATCCTTGTGGACACAATTCATAATGACAGGATGTTAGTTATCTTGCAGGTGTCTGACATACCCTTCCAATACTCCATCATGATCACCACTGTGATACAGTGCATTTAACAGCAACAATACGTGAACATGTAAAGCACACATTATGGGTAGGTGTGTTAGATGTGTGCATGGAATATTCCATAGCCATTACATGCCCAGTGTATTGGCAAGCATCAACATAACCATACTCACCAGCTACAGGCTGCTGTCTTGGTGGTATACCAGAGGGACCTACATAAGAGTGTGAGAGATGCGATGTCAGTAGCCACAGCTGTGGCACTGCTACAGGGTGGGTGCAGCATTACAGTACATCAACAGTAAAGACCACAATACTACCACATATGGACATCTGTTTATTACTACTATGCACCAACAAAGTATATATATATATATATATATATATATATATATATATATATATATATATATATATATGTCATGTCAGATATGCATGATCTATCTGCACAGATGTGGATGCATATGCAACAGTGGTCTACTGATGTGCCCTGTGGCCTTATCTGCATGCTCATCAGCCAGTGTGTGGGTAGAACCCACCTCCACAATGGTCTCTGCTAATTGTTGGGTGTGTGGGTGAGCAGATGCCACGAGGGTGACGAGGAGCTCCTCAACACGTGTCAAGGAAATGGATGGCATGAGCCCCCCCTGTTGTGAGGTGATCACCCTGGACTGCAGCAGCATGCCGACGGGTATTGTGAAGCATATCAGTACATTAATTCCGGGCCTGCTCATAACTGTGGTTATGCAGGAGGCCGACATTGACCCTGTGTACTAGATCATTCCACAGGGCGGTCCACTCCTGCTGATCATGGGTGGCCCTGCCAAACAGTACAGGATAGTGTTGGATTAGGTGGTTCAACACAACCTCATTTTCTGCCACTGAATACGCAGGTAGATGGCCATGGGACATCTTGCCTGAAAGACATAAAGATGAAAACAGGTCTCATACTCATACATCAAGGTTACCATAGTTCTTAATACACATCTCTGTCACCCCCCCCCCACCGTATCAGTAACAACAAAATGTTCACACAACTCAATAGGTATGGATACAGCTTACCTACCAGTGGAACATATATTGTATTGTACCAGGCTTTGTGCTATGTGTTTATAGCCATGTTCCCTGTGTGGACACTATAATTGCTGGCCTGTTACGGACTATTTCACCTCCATGCCATTGTCAGGGCCATTATGGTTCCATATATGCATGTGGTATGCTTGCTATGTGATTGCTGCACATCTGTCATTCTGTGTTATTGGGGATATCTATGCATGCTGTTGGACATGTTATGGGATTGTGTAGACTATTACTACCCACAAATGTTCTATAACAGTGACACAATAGCATGTTTAGGGAATAGTTGCCAGCAGAACCACCTCTCCAACCTCATCTGGCCATGTTACCAGGCCACATCACATGTGGGACCTACCCTGGGGCCTCCCTCATCTACTGGTCCAGCACTACCTTCAGGTGGAACCACCTCAGGGGATGTTGTTCCCTCCGGGGGCACCCAGAGACATGATCCTGTCTCCCAAGGTCAGGTCCAGGGTCTGTTCCATAGGGTGCTCCACAGACACTTGTGGGATGTGTTACAGCACCTTGAGGCCCTCAGTACACATTCACAGGGTCCACATGTTCCTCCTGCTCAGCCTCCAGGCCAGACACCTTTAGGGCCAATGACTGCTGTTGTGAGTAACAATGGGTGGGAGCCTTGTTCCCATTGTTCCCATATGGGGGCCCATGGGGCTTCTACATCGCAGACCACACACACCATCCAGGGTGTTTACCCACCACATGTGTCATATGCCACCCCTGTAGGCTGTCCTCCATATCTACCAACCTGAACTACCTCCACAAATATACCTGCCATCCTTCCCCATATTCCCATTCCCTACTTCACAGACAAGGGCAATGTGGTCTCAACAAGGTGTTCACATGTGACATACCCATCCATGTTGCACACACTTATGGCTGTATATATCTGTGTGCATTGCTATGTGTGCTGTTCCCTCTCACATAGCATGCAGCACTGTTGTGGTAATATAGGGGACATGTATTTACATGCATATATGTATGTGTGTGTTTGTATATATGTAGACATATATATATATATATATATATATATATATATATATATATATATATATATGTGTGTGTATAATATATATATATATATATGTGTGTGTGTGTGTGTGTGTGTGTGTGTCTGTGTGTGTGTGTAGATATATATTATGTTGCATACATGTGTTTATATATATGTCTACATATGGGTATCTGTATATCTGTAGACATACATGTATATATATATATATATATATATATATATATATATATATATATATGTGTGTGTGTGTGTGTGTGTGTGTGTGTGTGTGTGTGTGGTGGTGCTGCGGTAGCATTGTCGCCTCACAGTAAGACGTTGTCCTGTTCGATTCTCAGCTAAAGCATCTTCTGTGTGGAGATATGCGTGGATGGGCGTACCTTCGTTGAACGTTGTGTGTCAGGGCTGGCAACTCGGTACGTAAAAATCTACTGCCAATCATTAGCGGACCGGAGTTTCGCTGTGGCGACCCCTAACTGGGAAAAGCTGAAATATGCAGCATATATATTTATATATATATATATACATACACACACACACACATATATATATATATATATATATATATATATATATATATATATACATATATATATATATATATATATATATCTGTACACGAGGTACATTCAGACATCAGGTTCGCAATCTCTAACTCTCCTTTCTGCACAGCTGCACTGTTCTGCCTTGCTACAACACAGACAGGTGCCACATATGGACACAGCCTAACATTAGGGGGTATATATAGGGCCAGATTGCAGGTAAGCCTATTACACACCTATGGCATTTCAGCATGCTACAGTACATGTTAACCTGAGTGTCCTGTAAGTGGTGGGCTCTGGAACCCACATGTCCATCATTATGGCATTACTTCCAACACCAGCTAATGGCCACAGTAATATACATCATTTCCATTACACAACATACACTATATTGGCTTACATCTTATCAGTCGGTGTTGCTCTGCACAGTTGATGGGTATGGCCCACTACCCACAGGGGCAGACGCTAATGTCCATAACAGTTGTTCAGCTGTAGATCATTACAACAGCAACACCTGATGGCACATATATATCATTCCACATCATCTACCCCAGTATTATGGACCAGGTACGACAGTCAGTTACATGCATATATACTTCAGATACCTGTTGTGGGGATGAGGTCTGTTGTGGATAGTGTCCTTGTAGGATGTTTTTTTTTTCTCTCCTTAGCTATGGCCTTAGCCTGCTTCCTTTGTTTCTGTTTTTGGTTTAGTTGTGGTGCTGGCTTTGGTTCTGGGTCTGCTTTCTGTTTTTTTCTTTCTCTCTCTCTCTCTCTCTCTTTCCAGTAAATTAATTGAGCTGCTTGGAATAAATTGCAGCATGGTTTTTGTGGGTGATACACATGATCAGGTGATGGCCTCTGCACCAATAAGTGTTCTCCACTTGCTACCTGCATGCAGAATGATGTGTAGTACTTCCAATTACCACTATCATGGCAACACACTACTGTAAATCCCTGTATCATGTAGGTGTGGTCCCTTTATGGTGGACATCCTTCCTGTGTGTGGGCAGCAGTTTTACAGACAGCAGGTGGCAATACCGATTACAAGAGAACTTGCACACTCAGACCAGCTACATATTTGTATGAGGTTCCAGAACTACAAACAGAGTGTGAGTACTGTTGTTGTATGCATTTTATAGCACCAGTGTTACAGGCTTTGTGTGTACATACTAGTTTAACATGGACTGCAGTCTGTCTGCATAGCTCTCAACTGTGTGCCTATCCACCTGATGGCCAGAAGTGTGCATGGTATGTTTTGGCTGTCCACCACAAAGGTCTTGTGTCAGATATATCACTGGCTGTGTGTGTGTGTTGAGTGCTATCAGTATATGGCTACATCCATTTGTGTTTCTGACTTCATATTCCTGGCTAAGGGTATGTTGCAGACTATCCTGTAACACCAGCAACTTGCTTAGTGTATGCCAATGCTATTTCACATATGGGCCTGTGTCCAGCCTCTGTCCTCCACCTACATACCAGGCTTTGTCCATATGACATGCTGTCAGGGGTTGTTATGTAGTGGCCTGTGAGTATGTCATGCTGCCATTCCTGCCATCATTCCACTGTTATTGTGGCCCCCACACATATTGTGGGGTTGGGTCCATATATGTGTGGGCTTCATCTGCACAATACATGTGTGCCCTTATGCAGTCCAGAGGTCAGTGTATATAACAGTGGTATATGCCCCTGTATGTCAGCCTATGGGGGGGGGGGTGCACCATAACTAACCTAGGCTTTACAACCTTAGGGTATATGGATGTACATTACCATACAATTCACCTTGCGGAAATGCAGGCCTACCGGTTCCTGCCATACAGACTGTTCTGTTTGTCAGTGGGATTGTGATGGTTTCAGTTATGCCTTATTATGTAACAGATACATCCCATTGCATCAGCTGAGGTCTTTACGACCTAGGGATTGTGTACAGAGTGTAGATAGAGTCTGCTGGACTATACATCTGCATCACTTACTGTTGATTTATTGTTATCCTGTGTCCCAGTCTGTCTTTACTGTTGTACTACTTGTAGGTCTTAGCCTGGACACTGGAATACTGTATTAATTGATTTGTTTGATGGTTACATTACTCAGTTAGTATGTATTTTAAAGTCTTAACAGCTATATGACATGACATTTACAACTGTAATAGTACACAAATAAAAATGTCTTATGTATGCAAACCTGTTGTGTGGTGTCATATCCTTTGACTTCTCTGTGGGTATATGTTTCAGGCAACAATTATCTTTTGTATGAGTGACTCATACACTGTCCATTTGAAAAGGTGGCAACTGTAGGAATACTGGCTGTTCAATATGCTGTGCACCCTCTAAATATGTATCTTCCTATACATATCTCTGTGTGTGTATGTGTAGTTACACACATACACACACACACACACACAAACACACACACACACACACACACACACACACACACATATATATATATATATATATATATTTATGTATATATATATATATATATATATATATATATATATATATATATATATATATATATATATATATATGTGTGTGTGTGTGTGTATCTGCATATGTATGTGTGTGTGTGTGTGTGTGTGTGTGTGTGTGTGTGTGTGTGTGTGTGTGTGTGTGTGTATCTAAGGAATGTTTATTGCTTCCACATTGTACATTCCCATTAGTAGCCAGACTGTATTGCATGATATGTTATTGATACCAGCCTGACATCATACAGGTGGGATGGATTACTGTTAACATCTTGTGCCCATGTTGTGTCAGGTCCTGGTTATGGGACTTGCAACAGTTGGTATTGTATTGCAGGGCAGACCTGTTTAGCTGTGGTGGTGGTGTGGGGGGGGGTAATATCAATACGTACAAGACGTATGTAGGTTGGGTCCCCTCACCACCATTAACGGTGCCTGTGGTCATATATGTTTTGTTATGTTTTTTTTATATCTATAGATATATATCTGTATGTATATATATATATATATATATATATCTATATATATATATATATATATATATATATATATATATATATATATATATATATATATATATGACAGGCTTGTTATCTCTCTCTCTCTCTCTCTCTCTCTATATATATATATATATGTAGACATATATATCTATAGATGTAAGCATATGTATATATATATATATATATATGTAGATATTTATAGATATATATATATATATATATATATATATATATATATATATATATCTATATATATATATATATATATATATATATATATATATACATATATATATATATATATATATATATATATATATATATATATAAATAGATATGTATATATCTATTTAGATATAAATATATATACACACACACACACACACACACACACACACATACATCTACATGTTTAAATATATTTCCTGTACTGTTGAATGCCTGTGCTGGATGATATGGATATGTTTGTAAAAACATCAGGGTTATGTATATTTGACATAGCTTAGTGGTAAATCGCTGTGGTGTGGTGGGTCCTGGGTTTGAGCCTTGCAGAGGTTGTTTATTTTGTTGCTGGCCAGAACAAGGGCCATTGGATACAGAGTGATTAAGGCACTTTTATGCAGTTGCAAGCAGGTTTGCGTGGAGGTAAGCAATGCTAACTTCCGGTTACAGTTTCTTATACTCAGTTAGCTTCTAAACTGCTTAACCTGTGTAAGCATTGCTTACCCCTGTGCAAACAAGCTTAAACCCTCTTACTGCTGCTTAAAAGTGCTTACTCCCGCTTAACCTTGCACTAATTTCTTCAAAAGAAATGAAAAAGTGTTGATAGGAAAGTGGTGAAAAGGGGGCACAAAGAGGGAAAGACAGTAGGGAAAATATCTAAGTGGATCTAGGGATGTGCAGGAAGGGTGTAGGGTGTAGGGAAGGTCCACAGCTGCACATTTCTTCTACAGCAACAGCTGTGCATATACACTGAATTTGGAGATAGTTTTGGACACTCATACCCATGAGAGAAGGTTGAGGACAACAATAATATGTTGTTAAGCCAATTAGACCAGATACATGTGTCCAGTGGATAAGTATGCAAAATGGACAGCTATGTATGGGGCAAGATATTTTTTGGGGAACAGATTGCCCTTTTTTTTCAGGTGAGAATGGGATGTTGGGGAGGGATAGTAAGTATATTTGGGGAGGTAGGTTGGGTAGGTTAACAGATAAGACAAACAAGACACATAAAGGGGTAGTACATGACAGATGTTGGGGTAAACACCTTGATGAGGAGGGGTGTTGGGAAATCGGAAGCCCCTGAGCCCTCTAGTGGAAACAGTGGGACTGAGGTCCTCACCCATGGGCAGTCACCACTGCACCTTCACAGCCCCGAAGGTGGCTGTGCTGAGGGCTGAGTAGGAGAGCTAGGCCGACCCTCTAGTTGTGACACATGGCTCTCAAGCTGGCGTAGCAGATCTCCGACCTTCCTGCAAAGCTCCCTATGCACCACAACCCAGACCTGGCTACGGGTGACAGGTTCCTGTCTACTCCTGCTCCCAGGGGGGTGGCGAGCCCCATCACCTGAGGCAGTTCCAACCCAAAGGTGATGCAGGACCAACGGACGAGGAAGTCTCGCGTTGGGCCCTAGACATGCTGGTGCCCAGTGGCAAGGCCAGCTGAGGTGGGACAGGTGGGACCGCTGGGACCCACATTCCCATACGTGCTATGGTGTTTAAGTTTTATCAATATATGGGTTAGTAATAGTCAACACATTCCAGAATTAGGTATAACAGCATTCATAGATATTCCCATTAACCCAAACACCAGACATGGAACAGTTGCATAGCAAACAGAACACATGCATATATGGGACCACAGTGGTAATTAAAACAGCATGCAGGTACATTGATGGCACCATGCCACCAATGTGGGAGTATTTCAACATAGCACATGCAGAGAAACAGATTTAAATAATTATTGAACAATAGGACATATGTCCCAACATTAGAGTTAAGTCAGCATATACCAATTGAGTTGTGTATTTAGTTTATTGTTGCAGATATGGTGGGGGGAGAGAAAAATGTCAATTAACAACTAGTATATTCCTGCAGTTTGCATTACTTTCCTAGTCAGTGCTGTTATCTGTACCTTACAAGTATTAGTACACTACCCTGTTGCCTTAGTTTGGACAGTGGTATGGCTTCCGACAACTATATACATGAACTGGTTTTACCTGCAGTATACACATCTTACCTAGTATACCTGTGGAGGAATTGTTAACACTAACTAACTGTTTCTACACATACTCCCATTTTGGTACACTTAGTTGTAGAGAAGTATTGAAGATATCAATGAGTACTGTGCCAGATCTTTTGCACATTCCTGTAGTACCCTACCGATGATGTTATCTGGGCCAGCTTCTTTCCTTGGGTTGAACCATTTCAAGGTTCCGATGACATTAGTTATGTTCAGGCTCAGCACTGCTTTATCCTTGTCAACAGGTACTTTATTTGCCATGGTTTTGTTATCTGCATCAAACCTACTGAAGAAGATGTTCAGTTGGTTCAAACATTTAGTGCTGTCATCACTGAGGCTGATGGAGGTTTGTAGTCAGTGATGGTTTGTATGCCCATCCATAGTCATCTCGTTTCCCTCTGGTCACTAAAGTGGCCCTGGATCTTCCTGTCATAGGTGCTCATTGCATCCTTAATATCTTTGTTCAGTTTGGCTCTGGCAACCCTTAGAGCATCCATGTCATTTGATCTGAATGCTGTGTTCCTAGCTTTTACAAGCTTGTACACCTCACTGGTTAGCCATGGCTTTTGGTTTGCCCATACGGTGATGCACTTGGTGGTTGTTACATTATCCACATGTTTTAGATGTAGTCCGTGACTGACTCTGTGTATGTATCCAGGTCAATGTGGTTGTCTATCATGGTTGTCTCTCAACACTGACCAGTCCGTGCACTCAAAGCAGTCTTGCAGAGCTGAGACTGTTCCCTCAGGCCATAGCCATATTTGTTTTCTAGTTGGTTTGCTGGTTTTCAATAGTGATTTATATGCAGGAACCAGCATGATGACTAGGTGGTCAAAGCTACCTAGATGTGGATAAGGTGCTGCTTTATATGCTTGCTTAATGTTGGTATATACCTTATCCAGTCCACATGGTGGTGGTAATGGGGTAATACTGTTTTTAAGTTGGCCTGGTTAAAGTCCCCTGCAATTACTATTGCAAACTCTGGGTTGCTGTTTTGAACATCACTTATAGACTGATAGAGCAGAATGTAGACTGCCGTAATACATACTCCATTGAACTCTCTAGGCAAGTAGAAGGGTCTGCATTTTAAGGACAGGGATTCAATGTTCTCCAAGCAGAAAGAGTTAGCCACTTCACAGTTACTACACCAGCTGTTATTTAGATATGTACACACTCCCCTCCTCGAGACTTGCCACAGAGTGATTGAATTCTGTCTGCTCTGAACAATGGCATGCCCTCTACATTTACTATGCTTTCACTGATATTAGGATTAAGCCATGTTTCAGTAAACGCAAATAGATTGCTGTTTCTCACCTTGTTTTGTAAAGAGAGTTCCAGTCTTAAGTAATCCATCTTGCTTTTTAGTGAGCATACATTTGCCATCAGGATGAAAGGCAGTGCAGGCCTGTGAGGGTTAAATTTTAAACTGGCTGAAATTCCTGCTCTGGTGCCTGTTTTTCTTGATCTGCTGCATCTTGTCTTTTTTAAGTGTCTGCCTGGAGCCATGAACATATAATTAGCTAGATGTTTATATTCCTGTCCATGATCCAGCAAAATACCAGCTGTATGAGTTTCTGTAGTATGTTAGGCCTTACAGGCCTCTCTGTTCAACAACATTCTGTCAATGAAATGACATCAATGGAATGATAAATGGAAACCAATGAAGTGACATAAAAAAGTTGATACACCCCCCACAGCACACAACTAGATAGATTTATATAGACAGAGAGACTGAAACTCTGATATCACACAACGGCAGAGAGGTGGAGAAATCTCCTTAACCCCACTGCTTGCCATTCTTGCACAAAAATGCTGCCCATGCAGTGGCAAAATGAGAAGCAATCAAACAAGTTGATGATTCACATTTTGCTAAAAGTAAGTTTTTAACCATTCCCTCTGGACTCACATGTACATATCCACATACACACATACCTTAGCACAGTAGTTTGGCAGTTGGCACTGAGGATTAAACCTATGAGTTGTTGATGAGCTGGTTCCTGTGCCAAGAGTACAGGGTTTGAATATCTCTACTTTCATTTACCTACTGTGTGATCTTGATCAAGTCACCTAAGGACACTGTGCTTCATCTTCATGGCAATTAGGAGTGTGGGCTAAGCTCCTTAATGATCTCCTGGACAGCATACCTAGTAACCACCTATGAGGTTCAGGATTAAATGCTTCTGCAGACCCCCCCACTTGTCTGATTTTCAAAATTTATCTCAGTAATACCAAATGAACTAGCAAAGTTTTCTTTATAGCACTCTCAGTGGAGGGACCTCAATTCTCAGAATGTGTTATATTTGTGACAGGTGCAGAAGACAAATGTGAAATGACAGGATTTACTTCTTTTTCAAAGAAAGTTAGGCTTCTGACACTAATCTCAAGTTGAGTCTATAGTGAATGATTGAACTTTCAAAAGTTTGACTGTCATATGGTCGACACCATATGATCGAATTTTTGAAAGTTTGAACGTTTTAACGGAGATCTCCGTACAGAGCGAAATGGGAAGATTTCCCTTTTCTGCACTGTAGAAAGATCTCGGAGTTGGTATATTTAAAGAATTGGGGGTGTGAGGGGCACAGCCCCTCATGTGGTGGGGTGAAGGGGTGCTTGCCCCCCTGCTTAAAACATTCAGGTAGGTTATTTTTGTAGTTTATTTTTTTTTATTAGATTCTCAAACTTTTAAAAGTTTGATCATATGGTGTCGACCATATGACACGGGAACTTTTAAAAGTTCAATTATCTAATATAGACCCTCTCAAGTTTTATTACAGTCTGTTTGAACAAACAGATAATGTGTGTTTTAATCCTCCTGGGGGCTGACATTTTCAGAATGATCTAGTATTTCAAGCCTTATAGTTTTCATTTTAATTATATAATCTTCTTTCTTTCACATAGAATAACTTGATTTTGATGCATTGTTTTGCTGAAACAGAGCAGGTCTATAGACCTTGAAGCAGAAATCTTATGAAAGTACATAATAATAGCTTTAAACTTTAAACTTGCTCTAGTAAAGACGTTATGCCCCATTTTTATCAGCAATGGATACCTCATAGATAATGTCTATTTTTTAATTAGAATTTAATCCAACACTTTCTGAGGAATGGTTGCTCCATTCCCTTGCAGCTGCAAACTGTATACCAACAGGAAGGCTTTTATGTTCCTTTTCTATTCCTGCTCCCTTGCTTATTTTATCATAGAAGCTGCAACAAATCATAATCTTTTCTACCCACTTGCTGGTTATGGCTTCATGATTTACTGCTTATCTCACAGTAAAAGTTATCTTCAATTCCTTTATGAGTTAAGTTGCCTAGCTAAAATTTGTTTTTGCACACTTCTTACATTATGGCAAGTTCACTACATTGTGTTATTCTGTTAGCTTTATTGATGTTATAAATCCCTAACAAAGTGACATTCTCTGGCATGTCGTGTTTTGTTTTTTGCAAGCTTACTTCTCTGAATTATGTAACATGTTTGTCACTGTTATGAACTACTACAACTTAATTTTTACTGCTAATTTGAAGAGGACAGCCTGGCCAGATCAGTGGCTACCCTTGATCATTTTTATTATTATGGTAGAAATTTTAATGATGATGGGATGAGTACAAGGAAGTTAGGAAGCAGAGCTTAAGGAAGTAATTGCTTTCAGAGACATTGAAACTTTTATTTCTGCTGCCAGTTTCTTCACTATCATATCGTGTGACAATTTTTTTTAATGAACTCTTTCACATTAGAAGAAACAGATCATCTCCTGAGTTGCTCTTAATTCAGTTTTTTGCTTCTTATATAAGAAAGACCACCTGCTATGTACTGTCTGTGCCGTGCCTTCTCTGGCAGAATCATTTGGTCCAGATGAATACTCCTGCTTGGAGTAAGATGAAGCAGACAATGGAAATAAGAATGATAGCACTTTATGGTTGCCATTGCCTGACTTGTCAGAGCAGGAGATGCTTGTCGGGTTATAACAATCAAGAATTGTTTGGGACAAATAGAATGTTCCTGCACATGGACATAACATGTGTCTTCTTCTATTCTTGATTTAACAGATTATACTTTAGTTCCATTTTGCAGTCCGAGGGTAGAGATTTGTCTAACATTTGGCTTTTCTTGTGTTCCAAAACATTGGCCTTGTAGCTCCTTTTCCTGTACCCAGCTCACCTAGTCATTCCTCCATTAAGTTGATAAACCTCTATGAAATCATTACCTGCAGCAAGCAAAATTGGGGTATTAGGGAGAGGGCAGCTTGCAGATCTTGTGACCTGCAAAATCTGTTATAGTTTTTTCAGGAGGTGCTGGCTTGTTTCATTGTATGCACAATCTCCTAACCAGCAGGCTCACCACTTGCAGTGTGGACATGCTAAGCTCTTCATGCTGCAGTGATATAACTGCACTCCTGTAGATGTCACCAATCCAGCGAGCCAAACAGGCAGTGACCATTCACTGCCTTTTTCTCTTGCCCAGTCCCTCCAACACCTGTGCGGCTAGTCAAATATGGGTCTGTTAAGTGCAGTCAGACTTTATCCCTCTGTACCATGGAGATGTGCCAGCATTTGCCTTGTTGAGTGGTAACCACCCCTCATAAGTGAGATATTTCCCTGCCCCAGGCTGTATTCCTATAGCTACTAAGCTTTCAAGTCATTACTCATTTTTGTTTTGTTAATCCTGATTCAGAGGCAACTACATTTTAATATAGAAGTGTTGAAATTGAAAATTAAAAGAGCGAAAGTCTTTAGATTCACTCTCACAATATCCTCTCTGTCCCAAGAAATATGCCAAACAACAAGTGGCTTGTAGGCTTTGTTTGGCTCCACACTTCATGAAGTAGGTTATGTATGTAGCCAAGCCCTGACTATAGCACTTGCCAATACAATTGTTATTAATTTATACTGTCACCCATTTTTTCACCTTACTGAAACTATTATTACTTTTTTACTTCTTTTTGCTAATTCATTTTAACACTTTGTCCTCCTTTAATAGTTATAGTCAAAGCTTGAAGCAGTATTTTAATGTAACACACACACACACACACACACACACACACACACACACACACACACACACACACACACACACACACACACACACATACACACATACACACACACACACACACACACACACACACACACACACACACACACACACACACACACACACACACACAAAAACAAAAAAATGTACTGTCACTTTGTTGTATTCGTTTCCTGTCAAAGTTCTTGGATAATAACTCGTCAGTTAAGAAGCTTTATTCTGTTTTAGCTTTGTATACTGCCTCAAGGCCAAATGCCTTTACTTACAGATACAGATCTATTTCTGTAATTAACCTACATATTCTTCTTGCTGTCTCTTCTTTAGTATTTCCCCGAATTGGAGTATTTTACAGAACATATATCTAACAACATCTCTTCAGAAACAATGTGGTGCTCCTAACTTTTTGATACAGAGATGTGGCACATACTGCACAGAGACAATACATAGAAGGATTAAGGCCAAATCTTGTGTCAGAAACAACTGTGCACTATGGCTGCTGATATTTGTTACTGAGCACCAAGGAGACAGCAGGTGTACAGTGTACATTTAAATAAGCCATGTGGCAAGTGTCAGTACAATTAAAGGGCAATTATATTGTGTTTTAGCTCTGTTTACTGACAATGTTATATTGCAGATACAGAGGTATGTAGGTTGGCTTTCCTACCATTGTTCAGTGTCCATTTGAACAGATCCTGACTGCCTGATCACTTCAGCTCAAAGTAACTACTGCTCACAGTTCTTCACACTATGATGCAAGTTGTGTGGCTGTTTGTGTATGATTATTATTAGCAGTACAGGGGATTTTCACTTTTCTCCATTGTTGTGCGGCCAAGGAGTCAACATATCGAAAAGGAAGATTTGGAGCAAAGTGTCTCACATGAGACATACAAGATGGCTTGTTTTCCCTGCGACAAAAATGTTTTCTAGTAGTTCAGTACCAGTTTAAGTGGATCATAGTCTCAGTCAGTTGCAATCAACAAGGTGTTTTGTAATAATTTCTGCTTTAATCATAGGTCAAGTGTCTAGTGTATGCTGCCAGTAGTGTGCATGTGTTGGTTTGTAAATGTTTGTAGATGCATCCATGTAGGGCATGCCTTTCTCAGTAGTCTCAGCAGCAATAAACAGGCATGGAGCCTCTCTCCAATGTGTCAAGTCTTTACTTATAGTAGGATTAGCATGTGCATTGTAAGGACAGCACAGCATAACAGCAGTGAGTGTGAGCCATGTGTACAGGAGAAATTTTGGAACATTAGAATGGGCAGTCAGAGAGAGAGGGAGAGAGAGAGAGAGAGAAGGAAAACTAAAACTAATGGCACAAAAGGTGTGAATAAAGTGTCACGCTGGTGAAGAGAGAAGGTGGCATTGTCAGTGTAAGCATAATAACACCAAAAGTCATTATTATTATTATTATTATTATTATTATTTGAAACAAGAAAATTGAGCAATACTGAAAGGAAATGATTTATAAAGAGTCAAGCAGTGAGTTTTTCTTCAGCAGAGAGGCAGTGCTTGAAAGATGCAGGGTCACACAGAACATTATACTGGGACTTGAGCACATAGTATGCTTTGTAGATGTGTCTGGTTGTTCGTCATTATTTGGATATAATTTAATTTTTAAAACTCTGTTGTGTTACTATGACAGTCATGTGGTTTCAGATTACTGGTATGGACATCCTTTTCTAATATAAGGTAGTCTGGATTTGTTATGATATGGCTAAAGGTCACTTTAGGTAATCTACCATGATCATTGTCCATATGGTAGTCTCCTAATGGTCAGCCGGTTTATCCGTTTATTTGTGTGCATGGCCATGGTCTGGGCTATTCATACACCAGTGGCAGATGACATGATCATCCTTCTTTATGTGGCAGGTGATGTGGATATCCTTTCATCCCTAGTTGGTATTGTGGTCATCCTTCTATCTATGGTTGGGATGGTCAATCAGCCTTTTGTAAGTAGAGCTTCAGGCATCTGTTCCTTTATAGGTTCATAGGTAGGTACTAAGTTATCTGCCCAAAGGCATTTATAAGCCTAGCTGGAATTGTGTTGGCTTTTGCCACCCCCTTAGATTAATTCCCTGTGCCTCTGTCCAGCAGAGCTATTGAAGTGATCCCCAGGGTAAACTTTCTATTTCCCATCCACTCATCAAGGTTTCTCTTGAAGAGTGTTAATGAGGAGCTCTTCCTAATGTAGATTGGAATCTTGTTCCAGAGCATGGTAAGTCTCTGGGACAGGAATCTATCTCTCCAGCATGTCCTATCTATTTTTGTGGTAAGGTTTAGATCCCTAGAGCATGTGGCTCGAGAGGATATGGTTTTCTTTAGGTGGAGAATGTCCATCAATTCTGGGTTGGACATGGCCTTGTATGTCAGGCATGGATCACCTCTGAGTACGTGGTATGCAACCAAGTACAGCTGGAGTTTCTTCAGTTGAGCTGCACAGATCATCTGTTTGAGGCCAGTGGTCCTCTTGGTGAGGTACTTCTGTGTTTTTTCCAGCTGTTGCAGGTGTCTTGTAAGGTACATCCCAAATAGGACATCGTACTATATGATGGGTCTGATAAGTGATGCATAGAGGAGCACAATGCCCTCTTTTGATCTGGATGCAAACCCTTTTGTGATTAGGTGGGCCACATAGAAGGATTTTCGAACCACTTTGGCAATGTGATTATCAACGGAGGGATTACTATCTACTTGGGTCCCCAGATCCCTTATTACATCTTCCATATTTATGGGGCTACCACCTATGTGGTAGTTTGTGGGTACTTTGTTTTTTTCAAAGGGGATGACTATGCACTTTTTGGCATTTAGCTTGAGACCATGGTTTTGACACCAGGTATCTGTCTCAGTGGGACCTTTTGGAGGATGTCTGTGTCAGCCAGAGACTCAATTATAGCCCTTAGCTTGCAGTCGTTTGTGAATGTGGTCAGCCATAGACCTTCTGTGCTTACCTGTACCTCTGAGAAGTATATGCCAAACAGGAGGGGTCCTAGGACTGAGCCCTCGGGAATGCCACTTGTAACCAGTTTAGAGTCAGACCTAGCTCCTGCAACTCTTACCATGTGGGTTCTGTTCGTGAGCCAGTTGGCAACCCAGCTCATGACGTAGGGGTTTATGTTCAGGCTGGTGAGCTTGTCTATAATACCAGAATGGGGAATGGTGTTGAAGGCCTTTGTGAGGTCTAGGTAGGCTGTGTGGACCACCATTCCCTCATCTATATCCTTGGTAACTGTCTCAAAGACAACCACCAGGCTTAGGAGGCATGATCTGCCCTTAAAGCTGAAATGGGTAGGGTCCAGTGTTTGGAGGTTCCCAATGTCTCTGTTAATGAGATCCATGATGATGCACTCCATAGCCTTGCAGACCAAGCTAGTCAGGCTTATAGGGCGATAGTTCCCGGGGTCTGCTGTGGCTCCACCTTTGTGGAGCAGAATAACCATTGCTGTGTGCCACTCTATGGGCATGTAGCCTGTGGAGAAGCTGAGTTTGAACAGTGTGTTTAGGTGAGGGGTTAGTTCATCTTTGAGCTTGTGTAGGATGCAGCCTGGGACACCGTCTGGTCCCATTGATGCTGTGTTTTTGGCTTTGGAAAGGGCTGTTTTAACCTGAGTATATGTGATCTCAGGGGAACTACATTCTTCTGGTATGTTTATGGGGCCTTTTGGGGGTGAGGGGGGTGAGGTTTGCACTGAACCTGTTTGCCAGGATGTTGGCGATATCGGTCTGTTCAGTGTATTTTGTGCCATTCTGCACTAACTCTGAGCAGATCTGAGAATTGCCACTTAGATTCTTGACATAGCTAAAGAATGCCTTGTGGTTATCTTTGGAGTCCTTGGAAATTTTTCTTTCGAAGCTAGCCTTGGATGATTTTATGAGGGATCATAGTTTCTTGCTGATACTGGTCAAGGATGTCTTACCTTCTTGGGATTTTACTCTATTCACAATTTGGTTTGCTTGTCTTCTGCCTGATTTCTAATTTGTTCTTAAGTTCACTTTTAATGTAGCACTGGTAACCATATGCATTGATGTACAAATATATGATTACATTTAAAAAAAAAACAAGCTAAATATGTAGAAGTCACTAAACATTATGTTTTGGACTTTAAGTATTCCTGCACATTATCAATATTACTGGCTGCTTTAGTGTCCATGTTTATATTTTTTGAACATTTTGAAATGGTTGCACGAGGTTTCTTTATGATATTTGAAAATCCTTGCAAGAAAATGGTACTATTTTCTCACAACAAAAATGTTGCCTTTTGTTTAGCCAAATTTGTTGTGAAGATCACTAATAGTTTGATTAAAATTCATAACTCTGCTGCTCCAATCCTTAGTGTAACTTCCAGTTTGCTATGTTTATATACTGATGTGCTGGGTATGGCATGCTTCTCATCCATATTGTTGGTACATTTGCAAGATTTCTTCACAGAAAACATGTTCAGTGATATGCTTATTTCATGAATTAGACTACAGCACTCAGAGCCATTTGATGGATTTCATAGTCAGGGTTTCTTTTGTTACCTTGATGAATTATGGTATTGTTTTGTTACTCCTTGGCTTATTGAAAATGTTTTAATGGCTCCCTTTCTGCAGTTCTGTTTGAAAACTTAAACTTACTTCTAGTAACCATATCCATTAACTTCCACATAATGATACCCTGGCTTAATCACACACACACATTCCTCCAACATTTGTGTTAGAGATTATGAATTTGTAAATATGCTGAAAGATAAAGCATAGAATAAAACGTTTGCTTGAATATATGTATAGAGTTTAGCAATGTAAAATGTGCATTCATACTACATGTATAACATGCTTGCCTAACAAAGCAATATTGGAAAGCAAGTATCACATGCTTTTCTCATGTTTGCAGAATAAATATCCAAACTCAGCAATACGTGATGTTTTTTCAATAACAACAGACCAGATGTTTCCTTTCATCTGATTGCATGCATTTGTGCATTTTCACATCAGCGGAACTGCTGACAGAACAATAGAAAAGTCTAAAAACAGACATTATGTGACTTCCCACAGAAGGTCAAAAAAGATACCAAGAGAAAATAACAAAATCTATGTGCGTGACTAGCACTCTATATTATAACTGTAAGTAATTCAGTTATGTGAGAGAGGGACAGAGAAAGGTATTTTGTAGAAGTCATCATTCATATCTGTAATGAAGGAAAACTTTGTAAATATATTAAATATATACTACAATCTGACAGAAAGAGTACGTGTGGTTTATTATAAAATAAGTTATCTGTAACTGTGCTTATAGCTGCAAAATATATTTTTTATCAGTGTGTGCAATTTGAAAGGCTTGATGCTTTAAACAGACTACAGGTGGAGTTATGCAAAGCTTTGTGTCTCTGATTCAGCAGTAAACAGCACAGCAAGACTGTGTGTCTTAAGAAGACTTTGGATCCAGCACAACATAGAAGCAGAGCACAAATTAAAACACATTGTTCAATCGTGAGCCTAACGAACGTTCCTAGCCTGTATCCAAAAACAGGGGGAGTGAGTGGGTAATGCCTTGTATAAGGTCACTCCTGTAAAAGCACAGTAACTCATGTTTATGTGAAGTACTTCAGACGTCTACATTTTTCTACAGTTTTCTACAGTTTGTAGCAATACAGTTCATTAGATGTCTAAATCCGGAGTGAGACTGCAGTGCAGGAAGGTGAGCAGTGCCATAAATTCTCCAAAAAAGGTACAATACAAAGTTGTAAGACTGAAACTGCCAGTTTTGCTGTACCAACTTCACAAGTGACTACAGAAACTTTTCAACCATCTACAGTAAAGCAGCTTGGCCATCTGCCTCTCTGTTGACTGGTAAGAATTTTTTTTCTGGGTTATATACAGTATGAATGCCATAGAGGTAATAATAATAATAATAATAATAATAATAATAATAATAATAATAATAATAATAATAACAACAGAATGAAATGTATATAAAGCATAAGAGTAAATGTTAAAACCTTATTAGGGCAAGTTAATAGTAAGGCATTATGCAAATGGATTGCAAGTTAATAGTAAGGTATTATGCAAATTAATTACAATATTTGACTGGTATCTGAAACAAAATCATGTTTGGTATAAAAAAATGTTTATTGTCTGTACAATGTCATTAAAATATAGTGCATGCCACTATTCAAAGGTTAGACTGTACAGACAAAAATTGTAATGGTAAAGAAACAGAAAAAGTTAATATGCTGACATTATATTCAAATGTTAGACAGTTATGTTCTGTCACCAGATGTAAAAGGCTTATTTCAGAGTTGCAACAACAGTCAAATGAGTTACTGATAGAACCTCTAATACATTTTGTTACAAAAGAATGTAATAAACTTCTAAAAGACAGACACAATGAGTTCAGGAAGCTTAGACAAGTTATACATGCATCTTTTCAAAAGTGCATAGGAGTTTCAAATTCAGCAGAACAGGCTCCTGAGACATATCAGGCAGACTATGAGGAAACTCTTGAACAGCAGTTGCAGGATAAAGAAAATAAATTAGCTAAACTGACAGAGACTGACTTCCTCCATATAACAGCTGAGCTTAAAAAGAACAGGAAACTACAGCTGATTTGTACAAAAGAAATATATTTTATAATATGTTTATGTTTTGAAAATGGTTAAGCATACATGCTAAGATCTGATGTCTGGACAAATCATTCTCAAATGTTTAAAACTTCCATTCAATTAAAGCAACATATTTATCAGTACTACATTAAAATAGAGCATATGACTGCCAATCTCATAGCATAGTCAAAAGGTACAAAACTGTTCTAGTGTATAAAATTAAATAAAAATAGTTAATGAGTAAAGATTTAAAGTCACAAGACTGACATGCTTGTATAAAGATATAAAGATAAAAGACAGACATGCATGTATGTTATTTTCATCTAAAATACATCTGTTACAATGCACAAAAATAACAGGCAGACAACAGCAAATATAAATAATGTAAATATAAACATGTGTTAGTTAAGCTAATATCTATTTTTTTTTGCAATTTTTTTTATAATTGTATAGTAACACCACACCAAACAGTTAAAGTTCTGTATTTTAAAAAGAAATAAAATCACAAATTGTATTAGTCAAACAGTTTTTGTAAAATTAATGGTAGGACAATTAAATAAATAAATAAAAAATACTGAAATCCATGTAAGCTAATTGTAAAATAATGTCTATTTATGTAGTATAAATGCAAAGTTATACAAATCACAAATACTTATTATATTTCTAAATGTATTACTACTACATTCTAATTTCAAACTGTAAGTGTATTAACAGATAATTTAAAGAACAATGCTAAAAAAGTTAACTATAGTTTATAGAGTATAAAATGTGAGCTCAGACCTTCCCAGACTGGATAAATAGTTACAGGAAATGTTGGAAAGATAAGATAAGAAACAAGACTGATTGCCAGACATGTAGATTAAAATATAATTGTTAAAATGTTTACAGGCAACACTATTTGGTAATTGTAATAAAATGTCACAGTTGTGCATAAATGTCACTGATAATCTGTTTGCAAGTAAATGTTAAAAGAAAAAAACTCATTTGCATCAAGTACAGCCAGCAGATGGGCTATAGTATACATACAGTTCAAATAAAGTATACAGGAAGGTATAAATACCTACTAGTGGTAATAAACAGCAAAAGCTTTATAAAAATGATCAAATCAGACAAAGGTCCATAGTTTAAATGTATAACCAAAGTATTGGGCTGATATATATTTTAGTCTCACAGCATAAAGCAGATAAACAATAGTGCAATACTACAGGGGAAGGGTACTCTCTCAGTTTTACACTGACTGCATAAGCAGTACTGCACAAGGGTCAGAAATAGAGCTACAGGAAGAAATAATATTTCATTCCTTCTTGACAATACTCTTTTAGGGGGGAGGAAAAAACAAGGTATTAGTGCATAAGAAACACTGGTAAACAAATTAAATCTGAAAGTCCAAGATATTTTATGCTAGTTATTATTGTTTAGTATTAAATTGTATTTGCAACATGTTAAACTGCAAAGCTATATAAGAGATGGGTTTAAAATTGCTTTATTAAAGCTATACAAGAGAGAATAAAAATATGCAAAATGCATAAATGTTTCTAATAACAAGACTGATCACTATTTTAAATATGTTTTTGGCAAAACAATGTTGGTATAAAAAAGCATGAATGTTTCTAATTCCTGAGTATGTAGTTTAAAATAACAGGATGCATGCCTTTGGTGTCAGTTCCACTTTTAAAGAGACATACATTTTTTCCAAGATTTTGCTTAATATTAATGTTATTAAATTTGTAAGATTAGAAATGTACTTTACAGTCTTTGTATGTACAAATGCAAAAGAATTCAATACAAATAATAGTCTTTGTATGTACAAATGCAGAAAAATTCAATACAAATTAAATTAATGTCTAGTAATGAATATGTGTGAAAAACCATGTTAAAAAATGGATCCAGGATAGCTGCTAGATTGAAATGCATGAATAGCAAACAGTCTGTGTAAATACATACTGTACAGGATGCATTGTAATAAGTTCAAAAGTAATTTGTCAAATTGTAATATTATCACTGGTTTTAAGTTGGAGTCTTATTACTGTTTTTTGGACCACCATTTTATCTGTATCAGTATTGGTTATCCCAGTTAAAAAAATTATATTAAAATATTGTATTTATACAGCTAATGGACTAATATGTAAATAGCATTCTTCAGTGTATACTTCACTGTCAACTAAAGTGTATGGACAGTTCAGAAATATAACCAAAATGTTATGGTTAAAATGACACTGAAACTGTATATTTTCAGCAGTGGATAAATGCTTGCAGTAGTAAATAGCTCTTCTCTTTTATAGTTAATTCAGCAGTTGCAAAGAGATAATGGAATAGTTCTAAGTCATAAATTAAATTCTGTGATTGCAAAATAATAAATTAATCAAGTTAAAAAATAAGACTAAAACAGACACAGCCCATAACTGATGAAATATTTTCAGAGAATGGTCTGCAAAAGAAAAAGTTGTTAAATACATTCAGTTTTGGTAGTAATACCTGATATAATTGTATTAACTATGTAAAATTGCATTTTGACGTATCAAAAGAAGACTAAAGGTTTTGTTTCTTAATGTGTTTTCTATATAACGTGATCAGAAATACATATCAGTATAAAGTGTTTTGAGTATGTTTAAAGAAAGAGGGAATTGTTAGAGATTATGAATATAATGCTGAAATTAATTATGTTATAAATATGCTGAAAGATAAAGCATAGAATAAAAAGTTTGCTTCTATATATGTATAGAGTATAGCAATGTAATATGTGCATTCATACTAATGTATAACAGGCTTCTCTTCACACATCAAGAAAAGCCCAACAAAGCAATATTGGAAAGCAAGTATCACATGCTTTTCTCATGTTTGCAGAACAAATATCTAAACTCAGCAATACATGATATTTTCTCAATAACAACAGACCAGAAGTCATCATTCATATCTGTAATGAAGGAAAACTTTGTAAATATATGCTACAATCTGACAGAAAGAGTAAGTGTGGTTTATTATAAAATAAGTTATCTGTAACTGTGCTGCAAAATATATTTTTATCAGTGTGCAATTTGAAAGGCTTGGTGCTTTAAACAGACTGCACATGGAGTCATGCAAAGCTCTGTGTCTCTGATACAGCAGTAAACAGCACAGCAAGACTGTGTGTCTTAAGAAGACTTTGGATCCAGCGCAACATAGAAACAGAGCGCACATAAAATAACATTTTCAATTTGTGTTGTATGTAGAAATGTTACAGAGGCATTTGGGAGTCACCAACTACAGTATGAACAGAATGTGTTTTTTTCTGAGAGAATATGCGGAAACTGTCTCTCATAGCTGTTCCCTTAAACAATAAACATTGCTATTCCATAATGTACTTTCATATCCAGCCCTTCTTTTGATACCTTAACAGATACCCACATGCTTGTGGGCCCATTTGTTGTATGATTACAAACTTCTAAATACATGGCCCTTTCTAGACATCATCAGTCAAAAGTGCTAGCTCAAGCATGCTGTCTGGACTATCTGAATTGTTGGTTCATGTTGTATATCAAGACCTGATAGAGTGAGTCCTGACATAGTGAGAAATTAAGTCCAGTTGAGGGAAATATATACTAAGCTCAAAAATGACGCATCCTGGAAAAATTGCCCTTCTTTAAGGTACAGTAGTCTCAGAACTTAATAGGTATGCTTTGTTCATAGGTTCATAGGTGATTACTAGGCTAATGGCACAAGAACCTTTACAAGCCTAGCTAATAATATTCAAGATAGACAATATTATATCTTAATTCCCCAGATATGGGATAGGGTAGTATCAGGGTAGTGGGTCTTTGGATATTGGGGCCCTGAGTCATTTCACTGACTGCCACTGTCCATAAGGGGCACAGGCAATACTGCAGGAGTAAATTTATGGTTCCCCATCCATTTATCTAAATTATTTGTGAAGAGAGTGAGGGTTGCACTTTGTTTTATGAAGATGGAAAGTTTATTCCATAGACAAGTTAGCCTTTGGGATATTAATCTGTCTCTCCAGCAAGGTTTACGCCTAACTCAGTAAGTTTATCTATGATCCTCAAGTCAGGAATTGTGTCAAAATCTTTGGTCAGACCAAGATAAGTGGTATGTACCATTTTACCCTCATCCATGGCCCTGATGACTTTCTTGAACAAGACCATCAGATTGAGCAGGCAAGACCTACCTCTGACAATGCCAAATTGGGTCTGGTCCAGTTTTAGAGAGTTCCTATGTCATTATCAATCAGGTTCATGACAATTCTCTCCATGGCCTTGCAGATAAGCCTGGTCAAGCTTATGGGTCTGTAGGTCCCTGGGTCAGTTTGATGGGCTGCTCCTTATGTAGAGAGATGACCATTGCAGTCCGACATTCCTCTGGGATAAAGCCCATTCAGATGCTGTGGTTAAAGAGGGTTTCTAGTGGTCCTGATAGATTTTGCTTATGCTATTTAAAAAGCATCCTGGAATGTTGTCAGGGCCCATGGATGCTGTATTTTTGGCTTTAGTGAGAGCAGTAAGGACCTATTCCCTCGCAATGCCTGGTATGGCGATATTTGTGGGTATTTCTTTGGGTGCGGTAGGAAGTGATGGGGAAGGAGAAGTTTGAACTGAATTTGTTGGCCAGCAGGTTTGCTATAGTTTCAGGCTTGGTATAAGTGCTGTTATTCATGATTTAATTGGCAGATTGTTAATAGTTTCCCCTGAGGTTACAAATAGAATTTAAAAAAGCCTTATGGTTATCTTTCACCTGGGAGGCTATCTTTGCCTCATAGTTTACTTTGGAAGATTTGTCCAACTCTCTAATTTGTTTGTTTAGACTGGTGACTGTCTTTTTGCACTGATTCATCTGTTTTCTGTCAGCTTTGGAGATAATTTTTTTTCCTTTTTTTGAATAGCCTGTTTAGGCTAGGAGTCCACCAGAGTGGTTTATTTTTACAGTAATCATAGGTTTGACTTGGACAGGTACTGCCTGCTCTATGCAGCTATGAATGTGGTTGTACAGTGCTTTTGTGTACAGCTCAGAGTCGGCCTTAGTGTCGTCCAGGTTTGGAGGGGCTTGGAAGTTTAATAAGCTGTCACTTAGGTTGAGGTAATTGGCCCTAGCAAAGTTCTTAACATGTTTGTAGTTTGATGGGAGTTCTAGATTAGTTCTAATGCTAAAGGAAATCATTTTCTGGTCAGGTCTTACCAGGGAGGAATTAATGCACAGGAGAGAATAGCATCCCCCCATGTTCATGAGTACTACATCTAAGATATTTGTACCTCTAGATGGGGAGCTAACTAGTTGTTCAGGGTATTTGCATTTATGAAGTCCAAAAATCGCTGAGCAAGTGAACTCTGGGCTGTATAAGTCTCCCAGTTTATGAAGGGGTTTTTGAAGTCACCCATAAATATAGTTTTAGGCTGAATGTTAAGAGATTCCAGAAGGTTTAGGTAGGAGGTGTGGTTTTCCAGACTCATATTAGGGGATCTGTAGCCAGTAAGGATATGATAGGGGATCACACCTATAGTTAGATGGGCATGGAGTAGCTCAAATGAGTCATGTTGTTGGACCAGTATTGCAGTGTACGTGTCCTTTATGAAACTTTGTTTTATTCTCAGCTGAGGGGGACTGAAATGTATGAAAGGCATTGTCTTCTTTGATAGCAGGGGTGCTTTCAATGGTTCTGAACCACATTTCTGTGACTGCACATATGTCTGTGTCCTACAGAGTGAGGAGTGCTTCAAGGGAGTATAGTTTTTTTATTTAAAGTACTAGGAATGAACAGTAGTACCATTAGGTAGTTGTGAATGATTTTTTGTTATATTGGAGGGTTTAACAACATGGCACAACCTACAAAAGGCACTATGAGGATAGATACATTTTTTGCCAGTATCCGGAAGTCAAGTGGTGACAAGTGCAAACCATCTCTGGCAAAGCATCTTGGTTTGTCGATCATATCTCCCCACGCTGACAGATATTGGATCCCTTTGTTGTTACACCAGAAACTAAGACAATTGTTGAAGTCAATCATTTTTGCTGAGACTGTGGTATCTTCATAGATGAAGGTAGGATGTTACTCAAAGCTACATTCATACCTACCTAGGACACATATTCAGAGAGCTCCATCATGTCTCTCTTCATATAGTCCAATGAGGTACTTCTTAGGCCATTTATGCCCACATGGACTATGACCGTGTCATACTGGTACTTGTGGTTTAAAGACCTCAGTACATGTGTGATCTGGCAGATCCTGGCTCCAAACAGACAGCTCACTATGATCTTCTCTTTGTTTAGCCTGGTAAGGGGGACATCAGTATGTCTTACTATGGAATCCACAATAACTAGAATGTTTGGCCATGTGGTGTGTTTCCTTATGGGCTTAGAAGTGGAGCTACTATTATTTTTAGAGTTATGTGTTATGTGTGGTGCTGCCTTTTTTGACTGTGTGCAGGGCCACTGTGAGATACTTTTAGGAGGCCTTGGATGTTTGGGTAGATTACAAATGAGTACCTCTGAATATGTAGGTCTATGTGTTTATTCCTTAGTGTTGGTAGTGAATGTTTTGGGTGTAACATTAACCACATGGTGTTTGAATGTGAGAACTTTGCCTACAATGACATTGTGTATCTATATCGCTCACACTCTGTATTTGTCTGTTCTAAAATTAAATGGTTGTCAGTGAATACGAGGCAGTTACTACACTGCCACAGGATGCCTATATTCACCAGGCCAGAAACAGAGATGACAGGGAAGCACCTATCCATTATACCAGCTCTATAGTAGATGAGAAAGAGTAGGGGAGACTCACTTAAAGGTCAAAGTGAGAGTGTTTAGTAGTATACTATTAAATGACCTGCAGTGGTACTGCCATCTACACAATCTGGCAGCTCTTCAAGTAGCTGTGAACAGTGGGAGACTATGGAAAGTATTTCTCATAGAAGATTTTAAACTCTAGAGGTGTGCTTATATACAAAGCATGGGGAACTGTATTTGTACAGGCTTTTATGCCAGCTGGATGAAAAACATTTACACAGTTAAGCCCTCAGGCCAATCAGATAAAAACACAATAAGCCTTCCACCAGCAGTTTCCAACTCAGAAGGGTTAAATGCAGCCCTCTGCTCCCACCAGAGAGCAAAATAAGCCTCTTAATGTAAAATAAACTGATTTTAAGTTCATGTGCAGTAACAAATGCGTTACAGCAAATGTCAGAATATTTGCAGTATCAGGAAATAAGTTCACTAACCCTGAGAAATGTCCACAAAATACATAAATAACATGCTCATATGAGATGCTTTTAGGAGGCCTTGGTTGTTTGGGTAGATTGCAAATGAGTACCTCTGTATATGTAGGTCTATGTGTTTGTTCACAGAAAAAGATTTTGTAAAACTTAGAAATATTTTGACAAACTCAGAACAGCTTTTGCAGTATCAGATGAGGTTAAAAATATCAGAATTCTGTTAAAACAACCGAATGGGGTATGAAGGTGCAGCCTCCTCGCATCAGGAGGTGCAAGGAGAGCATGTACCCCAGAGAAAATGCTTTTAACATACAATAGTGAATCTTGCACTTTGTTGTTAATGGTATACAAATGGACTTAATATTTTGGAGTTTCAAGACTCGCATTTTAGAGTATCAAAATTCTGATAGGCAGCTGCTGTATACACTGCAGTTGTTTTAAGTACATTATCTTATGTTTTATGCTCATCATTCTGCCCTTTTTCACTGCTTAAAATGATCCTTATAACGGTCTTCATGCAAATATTTTCTTTAAATCAACATTCATTAGCATAATGTTGGACTGCCACACTGAAAACATGATGGCCTATGAGTAAATCTGGTAACAGCCGTGTTAGAAGTCTAGTTACTTATTTCTTCTTGTAGTGCTTATGCTTCCATTGCATCCTTTGCAGTGTCCTCCACGAATATTATTTGTAGTCTAAAGTTAGTTCCGTATACCACTCTCTAAGCAGTCTGCCTCTCAATGTCTTAGTCAGACCCTCTTTTAACAAAGAATGTTCTGTCAGTCTCCTCAATTCTGCTACATTCAGATATGTTTTCATCTTGTTTCATCTTCTATGTAATCTAAACTCTCAGTTCAAACTAGCCTATGACATAAGTAGATTTCCTTGAAAGCACTTGGATTTCAGATTTTCTGGTGTCAACAAACTTTACAACAAACTATAGTCCTAGCCTCAAACACATTAAGTAAAGCAGACACTTTGTTGTGTTTTTAATCTTCTTAATTTTGCATCATTACTCTGCTTTTGCTGCCTATATTGTCCAGTCTTCCACTCTGGCATTAAAATGGCCACATACTGCACATGATACATCATTTTGTAACTAAACCAGACATCACATCCAAATACTGCTCATACAGAACACATGTTTTGATCTACACTAAAACTCAGTTATTTGGATTCATAATATCATTGTATCCTGTAACTGAGCATGCCATCATCAGTTGTGTAGCTTACTTATCTTAGCAGTAGATATTCAAATAGATCACTTTTGCAATAGCCATTACAATACGGGATATATCCTGCCATGGGTGCAGTGCTTCTGGCCAGTCAACAGCTTCAGACTCCTCCCTTATGTGCTGTACATCCACTATTAGCATGACAGTATGTGTTAGTATAAGAACACAAACATGAATGCATGAAAAGTGCAGAGCTTTCTTAATCAACATGGGAGCTCTGAAGCCCATGCTTTAAGCAAGGTCATGTCAGAAGAGGAAAGGTAAGAAGGAAAACCTACCCTGGCCAGGGTAAATAAAGTGGCTTGGACAGAAGGTGCTAGTACTGCAACAATAAGCTCTTCAAACATCTACTGTTATGTTAAGTTGTTCTTCTTTTGGCTTTACCCAGTTAGGGGTCGCCACAGCAGAACTCCAGTCCACTAATGATTGTCAGTTGATTTTTGTTTTACGGTGTTAAGGTGCCAGCTCAACGCCCAACCTTCAATGAAGGCACGCCCTATGCATGCCTTTCAAACGCCACTTGACCGCGAGGAGGACATGCAGACTCCACACAGAAGGCACTCCAGCCAAGAATCAAACGGGAGACCCTCTTTCTGTGAGGCAACAATGCTACCGCTGCACCACCACAGCTATCTACTGTCATGTTAAGTAAACTACACAAATGTAATATGTTCTTCATTAGATTATTGAAGTAGTAGCCATTACAAAATGGGATGAGTGCCATCATTCAGAAAAAAGAATAGATGTTCTGGCATTAGAAACAGAAATTAATTTGAGATGTTTGGTAAAAGTAGGAATTGAGGGCCAAGTTGCTCCTTCTAATACAGGCAGAGAGTCTACCCCTTTCCATTAAAGCCCCAGATATTTCAACTGTCTAGCAGCATGAGCCTTGACATTCTGGGGTGGGTTTTTGCCATGGTCAGAATAGCAAAACCAAATGGAATGTGAGTCATCTGGAGATAGTTTGTTTGATATTGGCTGTCCCGGTCTTGTACAGTCATAAGACACAAGCTGATTAGATTTCTTGAAATCTTTAGTTTTGTCGAGATAAAGGCTAACTTGTGTTTGAACATCTAGGTAGTGAAGAATCTTTTCACCTTTGTTTTGAGGGTCAGAATGGAGCAAAGGAAACCATAAAGATTAGTTAAGAGTAAACAAAGAGACAATTTTAGGTATAAAGGAAGGGCTGGTACTAAGATTCAGGTCTATATTAAATCAGCGAATGCTTAAAAAAGCGAACGCTGATTTATCGACCCCATGCAAGTGAAAGCTTACAATCCCGAACACTCAGAACAGCGATTTTTTTCCCAGGGAAAAAAATTGCTGTTCCACAAAAAAAAAAAAAAAAATAATAAAAATAAAAACTTCAAAACATTACATAAAGTGGGGGGCTTTGCCCTCCCATGTGGGGGGATGTGCCCCCACACCTCCCTACTTAAATATACCAACTCCAAGATTGCACTATAGTAACGAAAACAGCAAAGTAATGGAGGTGGCCAAGCAATTTCTTTCCCAGGGAAAGAAATCGCTTATATGCTGTTTCGCTATTTTGCTGTTTTGTGCTTTCAAGTTCGATCAAGATGCATTTGAAGGATTGCTTCTTCGATTATATAATAGGAACCCTGAGAGTCACCCTGTCCTTGTGAAAGACCAAAAATGCCGAATAGACATAGGGACCTGTAATTCAGAAACCCATCTAGTAGAGGTTAATGCTACTAGCAGGACAGTGTTCCAGGTTAAAAACTTTAGAGCAGAGATGGCTGTGGGTACAAATGATGTTAGCAGGGACGTCGGGAGGCATACGCACCGTACTGATTTCAGTACAACTTATGTAGAAGGGGGGTAGCATTTTAATTTTTTTTTCGCACTTTACTGCACGATGACGTCAGCGCGCTTTAGGCAGCCAGTCAGAATGGAGCTCTTTACTGCACGATGACGTTCGTTATGTTGGTCCGAGCGGGAAATACACGTTATGTTGTTGGTCTCACTTCATGGGAATGGAGCTCCAAATGCTTTCGTTATGTTGGTCCGAGCATGTCTCACTTCATGGAGGGTTGGTGAGTAATATGAAGTGTGTGTTGGTCCGAGGATTCCCGAGCTGGTCTCACTTCATTGTGTGTGTGGATTCCCGAGCTGGTCTCACTTCAGTGTGTGGATTCCCGAGCTGGTCTCACTTCAGTGTGTGGATTCCCGAGCTGGTCTCACTTCTGTGTGTGTGTGTGTGTGTGTGTGTGTGTGTGTGTGTGTGTGTGTGTGTGATTACTCATGGTGGTGTGGTAGGGAATACCTCAGGCTTGAACCCTGTACCTTGTATGCAGGTGTTAAAGACCTGAATTCCCTACCCACCACCATTTGTAAAAAAATTGCAGATTTTTGCCTCATATTTGATCTGGTCAATATCTGTATGTATCTGTGTTTTTTAAATATTGCAATGCTTGAAATTTGATGGTGCAGTGGTAGCAACATAGCATTGATGCCTCACAGCTGTAGGTTCTTGGGTTTGGTTCTTGGCTGGGGTGCCTTCTTTGTGTGTGTGGGGGGGATCTGTATCTTCTCCCTGTGTTTGTGTGGGTTTGCTTTTGTGTCCTCCCATGTTACAAAGACATGTCTGCAGTATTTTTTCCTGGGCATCTGCCGAGAATTGTGGGTTTTTTTTTTTGTTCCAAGTCAGACTGTCCTGATTAACAAATTGACAGGCATTTAAATTTCAGACTTCAGGTTTCTGAATGTTTACTTCCTTACATATTTGATGGTGCAGTGGCAGTATTGTTGCCTCACAGCTGTAGGTTTTCTGGTTTGATTCTTGGCTGGGGTGCCTTCTGTGTGGAGTCTGCATCTTATCCCTGTGTTTGTGACATAGTAAAACAACTTTTTATTCTAGCAATAAATATATACTAACACAACCTTTTTTATAGCAATTTTTTTAAGTTTATGACTATTTGAAATGTGTCCTGATTTTTGGGACTGTAATACCCTGTTATTGGCTTTGTCCAGGTTTTTTGTGCTGAGGTTGACAGCTATGGCAAGAACTGAATTCACTGAATATGTTTGAGGGCTGTATTCCCTCATTACTGGGTTTGTCCAGGTGTTTTGTGCTAAGAGGTTGACAGCTATGGTGAGAACTGAATTCATTAAATGATAGCCATTTAAGTTTCAGTCTTCCTCTCTTTCACAAAGCAGGTGATTTGGCATAGTTGTATGTTGTTCTGACTATTTTGCACAGTGACCTTGGCAGTAAAATGTATGATGGTAACACAGCATTTTATTCTAGCAGCTTTCCAAGATTATACAAGCAATGTTTAATGTGTTCCTGTTTTTGCCCTTTTGACCCACCCCAATAAATTTGGCTTTTCCAGACTTCTTGTGCTGCGAAGTTGAGATGTAGTTGAGTATTGCGTAGATTTTACAAGGAACTGAGAGCTGCAGGGGAAGAGAAGTTTAGTGCTGATTATGCTAAGTCGGCTCACATTGCTAGTAGCACAAAATGTTGTGTACTTGCTTTTAATGCAGAAGGTTGTTGGTTCTACTCCCATAAGGGGTGAATGCTGCTGTACTGAAAGTTAAGACACTAACTATGAGCCTGTTATCAGTTTGCCATCCATTTCCTATTGCAATATTACTAGCTTATTATTAATGTATTTTAGGCAATTTATTCCTCAGGCGCATCAGACACTATTTTTAGGTGAAGTCATGAAATATAAAGGTAATTGCTAGCAGCAACCTCTTCATTAGTTAGATTTATTTAACGTGGAATTATTTAGATGACTATTTTACTACTTCAGAGATTGTGCATATTATTTACTGATAATGGTGGACTGTAGAAATTTGACTAGACTTTTATGATGGAAATGTTCTGAATTGGGCAGTTTTGTTTCATTGTTTACTGGAAAAATGTTCAAAGCAATAGGAATGTGTATCAAAGAGCACATGTATGTTTCATATGCAAGGGGCCTATGATTTAAAAGCAGCCCAGAATTAATTTTTATCTGCCACGGGTAAAATGTATTTTTCTTTGAATGTGGGTTTTAATGTTGTTTCAATGAATGTGAGTTTCAAGGGCAGAGAAGTTTTAATGCCAAGTTTGTTTAGCAGATGTCTTAGTGTTTGTGCTGTAAAATGCAAAATAAAACTTTCAAATGAAGTTCAAATCATCATAGAAGTAAATCAGTATGCACATTAGTGTTTATGGTAAATGGAGTGAAATAGCAAAGTAATGGATCATTGGAATGGCTGCAGGGGAGGCTCCATTCGACCATGGTTTTATGAGGGGAAGGGCGGCAAACTTAGACAGCCCCAGCTGAACTATACCTCCCAACTGTCCAGATTTTCAAAGAATGAATAGATTTTTGCTTCTTATTTTTGGTTTGTTCCTCAATTTGTGGTTTTCTGGCAAATGATTTAGGAATTAAGTCACTAAATAATGACACACTAGTTTCAGACTTTATAACCTTCAGAAAAATGCATGCTAAAATAAGACCTGTTCTATCAACTGTCCCAGTTTATACAAGAGCAATTTTAGTACTGTTTATATGTTCCCTCAGTATATTTGGCCTTGTCCAGATTTATTGCATTAACAGGTTGAGAGGTACATGCAAATTGCTTTATAGAATTAGGCATAGCCAAACCTCAACTGTCCCTGATTTTGGCTCAAAATGTTGCTCTTCCCCTAATGATCCCTCCACAAAATATCAATTTTGGAAGAAAACATAGAGGTTTACTTTACTTTTATAAATAACTGTAATGATCAGAGTTATACATTACTTTTATTTCAGAAATGCATGTAGATTCTCTAATTTTGTCAGCTGCTCTAAGTTAACTGTGCTCATATTAAAATGGTGTCCCTCCTTTGACAGGTTCCCAGCTGTATTGTCTGGCAATTTTATATTTTTGCATCACATTTTTGGTCCGTTTTTCATAAAATTGCAGTTTTCTGGCAAATTAGTGGCAAATTGTTAAAGACTGAAGTTAGAAAATAATGCAGACATTTCAGTTTCAGATTTCATACCTTTCAGAAAATTTGTACTGATGCAAGACCTACTACTATTATATTATCTTTCTAAGTTTATAAGAGCAATATTTAAAAAAAAATGTCCTTATTTTTGGGCCTTTGCCTTAGTTTTATTTATGAGTTTGTTGCTGTAAGAGGTTGAGAGGTTGTGTGTGTGTGTGTGTGTGTGTGTGTGTGTGTGGTAGGTAGCATACTTCTCAACTGTCCAAATTTTGCAGAATGTCCAGATTTTTGCCCCATATTTTTTGTCTGTTCCTCATAAATTTTGTGATTTTCTAGAAAATCATTGAAGGCTGAAATTGCTAAATAATGACAGACATTTGAGCTACAGACTTCATGTCCTTTAGAAATATTCATACTAGCACAAATCCTGTTATTTTAGCAACTTTCTAAGTTCACGAGAACATTATTTAATATCTGTCCCTGTTTATTTTAGGCCTTGTCCATATTTCTTGCACTAAGAGGTAGGTAGGGGTGTGTGTGTGTGAATGAAACATCCTAGTTAGTGGTAGCAGGTGGTTAGTAATTTACTCAAGCTCAAACCCTGTACCTTAGTTACAGAAAACAAAAGCATAAAGTCTCTACCCCAACTACCATGCTGCATTTTGCAAAGAACTGACATTTCAGGTTAATTTTCAATTCAAGGAACCGAGTTTGAGTGAATTTATATTATATTACTGAAGAGGCATTACAGCGAATGCCTCTTCATCGACACTAAAAGTGCGAACCGTGAATTACTAGAATGGCCGTAGCTTGGCTGGGGAGGGGGGTAGCAGTTTGAGAGCTGTCAGTACAAATTTGAAAATCCTAGCTACACCCCTGGATGTTAGAGTTAGCTTTTCTAAAGTAAATTTCAATTCTGAAGGAGACACCTCTTTTTTGATGGTCTGATATGTAACTTCCCTTTGAAAATTTTTGACTTGAGACAAAAAAGAAAAACAGGAATCCATCAGCAGACATGCTGAAATGGTCAAGATATGCACTTTTATTAAAGTATGTACCAAGACCAGAAATGAACAATTTATACAGGTACTGCAATACCAGGAGTGTCTGTTCTTTTGAGATGGGTTCTATCCTGTGCTTTGGCATCAAAGAGAAATATCTTCCATTTAAATAAATAAGATTTTCTAGTTGCAGGTTTTCCTGCCCCCTTTAATACCTGTTGCTTTTTCTCAGAAGAAAGGTGCATAAAAGCTAAGTATAAAACTTTGTAATTTATGCAAATAATGCCAGTAACAGGCCTTATGTATCCTGCTAATATTTTGTTTTGTTTTGTTGCCCTGAGTCTGATGATAACATTACTTAAGTATTCAGCATTTGGGGTAACAGCTGAATAGTCACACAGTCATCAAACAATACTTTTGGCCTGCATATCTTTTATACTAATACTTTTAACTTAGGCATATGTCAGAACTGAACCTTTTTTTATCAAGGGCATTTTCACAAGCTGATAACTATGCTCATAAAACAAATAGTGTATTATTCTTTGTCAGTCCATTGGCATAATTTTTAGGAAGAACATCTAATTAGCAAACATTTCTATAACAATAAGATTTGTATTGATAAAAAGGAGAAAACAATCATATATGCAGTAGAACTCTATATGATCCATAACTATTATAAAAATGTGCAATCATATTTACTGCAGCATATGGCTAATTTTATAGGAAGGCAGGCACCCACTTATTACTTACCATGATACTAATGAATTTACTGCACATTAGCAAGTCAAATGCCCTCAGAAATACTCAGAATATGGATCTAAACTTCTTCTGTAATATCAACAGAGTGGTTTGGAGGGTCAGGTATATCTTGCAGAGGATACTGCTCTTCTGGAACAGACTCCCCATCCACATAAAACAAAGTTCATCCCAGTCTATATTCAAGCACAGTCTAGATCTATGGATAGGAAACAGAAAATGTACCCCAGGATTGTCCTAATGGACAGAGGCAGCACCTAAATGCTTTATCCCATGCTTGTTTTCCATTAAATTATCTATGGTATGACCCAGTTATTCTAATTAGGGCTAATATATAATTACTGATCATGGGATGGGTAAAACCAATCAAATGGGGTACGTTATTTTGAGCACAAAAAGGAAACTGGCCAGGCTTAAAATGGCCCACAAGGGCAGGTAGCCTATTACTTACTTATGAGTCTATGAACTTAATAAATCTATCAGTTACAGCATAGTTAGCTTCTGCATTGCTTAGCTTGTGACTTAGGAAACATTCTGGATGTTCCTCTTCATAACAAAATGTTATGGTATCACTGTTCATAAGCGTACTTCTGATGTGTCAGTATAGACTATACATGGTTTGCTAGAATCAGGAGATGCTAACCATTTATTTAGGACAAACCATACAACTTCTGCCCTTGTGCTTTACATTCACTGGAAACATCCCTAAAGCATACACACAGCAGGTCTGTCCAAAAGGCAGTCTGAGCCCACTCAATCCACCCACCATTTATTTGGGACAAACTCTGTACCAACCTCTGGCCTTGTGCTTTAAGAAAGTGTTAGAGACATCCAGTAATCTGTGTATATTTCAGCCTGCATAGTGACTAGTCTGAAGACAAGTGCTTCAGTGTCTTACTTTGTAAACAATAGCCTTATAGTCTTTAAACCCTCCCTCGCAGACATGCTGCTGGTCAGCTTTTTCTCTCTACTTTCTAAGAGACACTGACATTTACTCATACTGCTCTTACTCAAACTATTTATTCCTCTTACATTTTCTTTATGACTTCTAGACTTGCTTCCATTATTGATATCATGCTGTCTTTCTTCAGTGGAACTGCATGTTTTCAAGGAAGTCCCCCTTGGTCCCCCTCCTTCCTTCCTTTCTTTACTTCTCCTTGCCCGAGACAGTTATTAAGCCACTATCCTCTCTGAGCTAGTATTTGTGTGCACAGTCACCACTGACTCACTGCAATCAACTGTCTCTTTAGTGTGTTTTTATTTTTCTGTAGACATGTACCTGCAAACAAATAGATATGTATGGAACAGTGAAGCCTGCAGTTTGAACACCAGTCTATGGACTATATTTTTATGTAAATTATAAATATTAAGGCAGCCTAAATAAAAGAACTTTGTCCACTATAATAGCTCCATTTTCTTGGACCGCAGCAGTCGCATTGGTACTTTCTCCTTCAGTTGTGCTCCAATGATTGTTTTGAGCAATCCAGTGTCTCCCTTTCTTAAGTTATTTTTCTCCTTTGCCCCAGATGCTTGTGTATCCACTTTTAGTTCTGAGCCAGTATTTTTTCAGAGCTGCAGTCCTGCATTCTAATTGTTGTGCTGATCTTTGCAGGGGGGGGGGGGGGGGTAACCCAGGCTAATTACATGGACCTTATTGCTTGTTTCTGGGGTAATGCACATGTATTTTCTTTCTAGTGCTCCACTCTCTATTGCGCTTTATACCTCACTCACCCCATACTCTCTCATCATTCCTTCCTCCTCCCCCACTCTTTCTGTCTCTCTTGGACTTTATACTTCATTCACCTCATACTCTCTCATCATTCCTTCCCCCATCCCCTTTCTGTCCAGCAGGTTGCAAGGGTGTTACTGGGTAAGTGACAAAAGACTATTGAATGTTTGAAGTTTATGTTCTTACTTTACCAAGTGATTGTGTTTATCTAACTGGTGCTTTGCAGGCATTCTTGCTGAACCTAATTTCTACCTTAAATGTACCTTCTACGAAGTATGACTTGCAACCATTGTTTCCACTTTAGATGATTTGTGTCAGTAATTTTTGCAATGGTGCCCAATATTTCTCATCAGAATTCCACTGTGTTTCATAAGGACTGAATGCTTATTATATTAGCATAACTCTTTACAACTGGTGTTAAATCAGCTAGAAAGGTAATCTAAACTGTAGAGATCTCATAGCACTATCAAGCCCTTTCATTGCCAAAAAGAGCTTGTTGGAAAGTAAGCTAAAATACTTAAACTGGGTTTAAAGTAAGTGACTGTGAGGTTTAGAGCTATGGTTTTCCTGCCTTATACTTAATTTTTCAGTGTCCCTTTGTTGTTGGTTGTGCTTCTTCTGGTGCTAAAAGCTGCTTTTTGAAAGACGAATGTCCTTAATTTGTAAGGGTATTAACAAAATAGTACTGCTTACTTCCTTATGAGCACGTGTTGCTTAAGGTGGTAAGCCAAGTGGTCCCATTACAACAACTGATTGCAGAAATTAATTTCTATATTTATTAAGAAACCACTTAAATTTCAGTGCATTTACTGGCAGTGATCTGCTGCATGTAGTTCATCCCATAGTAATTTAATTGGATTTCTACAGAACCTTGAATTTATCCCTTTTTTTCAGCAGGTTCACTAGTAACATGCCTAAAGAATACATACAGCAGACTCATCCAAAAGGTAGTCTGAGTACACTCAATCTACCCATCATTTATTTAGAACAAATTTTGTGTCACTTCTGCCCTTGTGCTTTAATTAAGTGTTAGGGGCAGCCATTCTTTTCTGCATGTATTTTAGCCTGCACAATGACTTGTCTGAAGACAAGTATTTCAGTGTCATAGGTTGCAAGCAGCAGCCTTATAGTCTTTAAACCCTCCCCCACAGACATCCCACTGGCCAGCTTTTATTCTCTGCTTAACAGACACTGGCATTTACTCATACTGCTCTTACTCAAACAAATTATTTCTCTTATATTTTCTTTACTTCTTCTAGACTTGCTACCCCATTATTTATATCCTCCTGTCTTTCTTCAGTGGAAGTGCATGCTTTTAATGAAATCACCCTTGGTCTGCATTCCTTTCTTATTTCTCATTGCTTGAGCAAGTATTTGTGCATCACTATTGAATCTGTGCACTCAGCTGTCTCATTATTGTGTTTTTATTTTTTTACAAAAGTGTCCCTGCAAGAAAATAGATATGTATGTAACAGTGAAGTCTGCAGTTTGAGCACCAGTCTATGGACTATATTTTTATGTAAATTATAAATATTATGGTAGCCTAAATCAAAGGACTTTGTCCACTATAATAGCTCCATTTCTTAGACTGCAGCAGTCACATTGGTACTTTATCCTTCAACTGTGCTCCAATGATTGTTTTAGCAGTCAACTATCTCCATTCCTTAAGTTTATTTCTCCTTTGCCACAGATACTTATGTAACCACTTTCAGTTCTAGGCCAGTATTTTTCCAGAGCTGAAGTACTGCATTCTGGCTTACTTTTTCTCATTGTTCTGATAATCTGTGGGGGTGTGTGGGGGGTGTGTGGGTAGCCTTTGGACCTTGCATTTCAAAGTCCATAGAAACCGCCTTACCATTTCACAGTTGTTCAGTCAAGAGCAATTTTTTATACTGTTATATATCACCATTAGTCCGGTCAAGGTGATATCGGACTAACTCTCCTACTAAAACTGTGCCCTGAAGCAACAAAATGAAGACCTTCATCTACTAGCACAGAGGCCATTTAAACTGCATTGTTCCTTTTACCTATCTCAGCAGATCTGTCCCTGTCTAAGTTCAGCCACTGATTGTTTTCTGTTTCTTTGCAAGTTTTCAACCCACTTTGTTCACCCTAGCTAACATTAGGGCTCACTTTTCTCCCCTGCCGCAATTCCCACCCACCCCTCTTACTCTGTATTTATACTTCCATGGCACCACCCACATTTTCCTCAAGCCCATACCATCAACTCACTGCAGAAGAAAAATAATCAACAGAATTACTCCCAGTAGTACCACCCACTCTCATTTACTACCCAAGACTCTCTCAAACTGCCATACTCCTTACCCCTTATAACTATTGCAATGCATCTCTACACCAACCCACTACCCTTCTAACATTTTATATCCTAGTTTATAACCAAGAAAAAAAACAAAGTTAAATAAGTTGACCTTAACTCAGATTATTTTACTATTCCTCCTCACTATACTAGCCTTCACCTCCAATTATCAAATCCACCTCCTTCATGTAGGACTTCAATCAATCCTCACAAAGAATATCAACATCTGCTCAGCCTGTCTGACTCCATAACACCCTATCTCTATAAACAAACCACATCTGATGTATTTATCAATAAATATCTCAAAACTAAGTATTTAAATTTATGATCAAATATCAAACCAAGATAAATATTTAACTGGCCACACTCTTCCCTCTGTGAAATATCAATTACAAAATAGTGGAGATATTCACCCCAACCCAGGTCCCACTGTTCATAAAACCATCATTTCCAACCCTAAAATAAACCAGTCACCTAATACCTCTCAACAAAAAACAGAATCCAAACTCACCTTACTAAATATGAACCTAAGAAATATGTGCAATACAATCCATGACATACATGCCTATCTTGCCACATACACTCCTGCTGTAATCGTAGCTACTAAAACCTGGTTAAAAAAAAAGTAAAGGATAATGAGGACCCCCCCCCCAACCTGGATACAACATACTCAGGCATGACAGACAAAAAAAAATGTGCAGGTGGTGTAGCAATCATCTATAAAATTTCCTTAACCATCACCTTAATCCACCAGTGGTCCGAATACAGAGATGATAAAATCAGCAAAAGGAGAGAAGTATTGCTGGAATTTAATTAATCTTTAAGTCTTAGTCAGTACCTTCACAAGCTGGACCCTCTTTTTCACAAAATCTCACCAAGATGACACTGATATATAGACTGTATTTTATATAGCATATATCATGGACAGAAGTATTAAAAATAAAGATGATAACTGGGTGCACAAGTCAAAGGATAAAAAAAGTACCCAATCTTGGTAGGCACACTGGTACCAGGACTGGAAAAAATGACAGTGTAGCATCTTCAAGACATGGAAATATTCCTACAATGGGGCTAGGCCAGACCCAGTGGGAGGATGGCCTCCTCTGTTGTAGAAGGAAGTAGCAGTCCACAAAAATCACAAAAACTGATAGGTCAAAAAGGAGCCATACAGACGATAGAGTAAACTATTGAGGATAATAAAGAAATTATGTATTGTTACTATTATGCAAGAGGCCCAGAATCTCCAGACAAAAGATATACAAAAAGATTAGGAGAGAAGTTAGAGGAAAGAAAAATACTTCCACATGAAAAATTTTCAGAAGCATCAAATAAAAACTTGTGTTCATTAATACAACAGATCCATGAAAAACAGTATGTAGACCAAGAAACCTTGTGTTGTTTGGAAAAACAAGAGACTGAGGAAGTGTGAAAATTTAAAGAACAACATTTAAAGATGTTTGAAAGGTATAAAAAAGAAATATGGACATGAAAAAGAAAGAGAGACCTGATATGGTGCAATATTTACGCAAAGGATACAGTCAAATTAATTAACACAAGAAAGGCAGCCCTAAATATATTCGAAGAGAAATATAGGCATAGACATCCAAATATGGAAAATGTTATGATACAAAAAAATAAGAAAACAAAGCAAAGTAGAAAAGATGATTAGCAATGGAGAAGTTAATGAAACAGAAACTGAGGTTATGGATTACCTGCAAAGTGAAGGATTTAGTGTAGAAAATTTAACTCAGAAAAAACACAATAGGATAGATCAATGGACACCCAAATTAAGAAGAAACCAGTGGAGCAGGAAGTATCTGATGTGACTTCAGTTTAGAAGAAAATGATCTAAGAGAAGAGTTGCTTGATTTAATAGAGATGGATATACATATTAAGATCAATGAAAGAAATAAGACTGCAGAAGATCAATAAAACACAAAAGTTAGAAGTTTGATAAAACAAATGAACACAGTAATTAGGGCTGTCCATAGAGATTTGTGTGATATAACAGAAGTAAATAGCGTACATTACTGTGCAGTCAAACTAATAACAGATAAAGTCCTACCGCAAGAACACAGGTTAGTAAGGGAAAGGACGGAGAGAAATTCAATGCCATCATGGAAGTATCGAACAGAGAAAACTATAAAGCAATTAAGACAAGAAGTGTCACTGTTAGAATAGTATAGAAGAGGGAACAGATAACCAAAAATGTTCAGAAAGACTTGATAAAAGCAATGCACAATATTATAATGGATCAGGATGTATCATGCACTATTGCAAATAATAAACTAAAATTATCAGCACAGGCAGAAAAACTTACCCCCGGATTCATGAAGCTCGGCGCAAGGCCGGTGTAAGGCGTGCGCCGGCAGTGCAGTGTATAATCGGCGTAGCAGCGCCACATGCATAGTAATGAGTGCATGCCGCAACCACAACCACGTGCAGAGGGCACGTGCGCAAGCCCAAGTAGGATGCGCCCGTGGCGTGGCCAAGCCGGCAGGCGAGCAACCTAAAGTGCTGACTGTCACAGGCCGCCTGCAATAGTAACCGCACCAGCCAGTGTCCGTGGATAATGAAACGTACGCAGAGTATGCAACATAGTACCCGTCTACACAAAACGGAGAACCAAACATTAACCCACGAAGTCCAAATTGTACCCGTCCAAGGAACAAAGGATATGCGTAATACCGTGTCCGTCATGCAATGCACTGTCAGTGGGCATACCCAGTGAAGGTGTACCGCAACATGTCAGTGCGCCGCACCTACACACAAGTAGCCCCATGGGCATGGTCACCAGCAGTAGTGAGAGTACACAGCCGGGCAGCCGTGTCTATATAACAACCAGAAGGAAACCAGATACCATAAACACAGACAAACATGTGCATAGCAACATGTTCTACACCCAGCAACGTGCCCATCGCATACACATAGGACGGCGTATGCCGAAGCGTAATATCCAGAAGCAGAACCCATGCATGCAAATGTAATACACAACAGCCCCGTCATAGCACGTAACCCGCACCCATGTACGACCGTCCACCCAACCCAGCTAGCAGCCTTGAGCAGCTGCACACCTACACACAGTGGGTATACCTCAAATGTAGTATGAAGTATTGTACTAAAAAGTCCCATGCGTGCAAATATGTACCCCACATGTCAACATCCCACCTCAGGTACTGATATCCAAATGGCTGCATGTGAATGTGTCGGCAGAATGCGTACATCCCGCATGTGGTATGGACCTGTCGAAACCCCATAGGTGTTCACATGCCACAGTGTCCATAACTGTACACATCTGGACAAAGCAGTATGTGCAGCCACTGTACTATTGATTAGCTATGCAGACATGTCAAACACAACACATAGGGCAGAACATCCGCCCACCAAGCAGGACACCCCAACAGAGTGCCACATGCACAGAAGGTGAAGGTGGGACATCACACGTAGATAATAGTGGTGCCGGTTGGCCAAACACCCACGGCCAATGCAAAGGATTGAATAACACGTATATGCCTGGATGAATGGGTATGTCATATCATGGGAATAGGCTAAGCTATCCAACATAATAGCCATGCGTACCAGATACAAACTGCCAGTAACACGCAGTAGTAATGCAGGAAGGCATACACGACTGTGGGAATATCACAGGACATATGACATGTGCCAAGTGTCGAAGCATGACACAAATGTCCAGGATGGGGCCCCCTGCAAAGAGGAACATGTGCCAACCCCACCCCCCACTGGCGTATCGGCGGTGGAAACACAACCCAAACACACACCAACACCACCGTCCATCCCACTATAGCAATGGAGGCCGGTCAAAGACCACCATGATGCGTGCACAAACAGGGACACGTGTAACCGTCACCCTGACAACCCCCCACAGGCCAACGAATAATAGTATGGACATATGCATGTAATGCTGCGAAGGATGTGTGGTAGTCCTCAGTATCACAGAGGTAGGTACACAGATACACTGTAATCAACCGTGACATATGTGCACTGTACACAGCATACCTGCAGGTAATACATAGTTCAATCATGTGCCACAGAAATATCCACGTACGAATGAGGACAGGGGATAGAAAAGTGTGAATGGGACAAACTATGAACATAGGTTCATAGGTTCATAGGTTCATAGTAGGCTATGCGCCCAAGGGCATCTATAAGCCTAGCCCATAGTCATGTTGCCTTCGCCACCCCTTCAGTTTGAAGAAAACTATGCCTATTATATTGCTGTACCTCTGTCAAGCAGTGACACTGAATTAATCCCTGGGGTATATCTGCAATCTCCCATCCATTGGTCAAGATTCCTCCTGAACAAGGCCAGCGAGGTGCTCTGCCTCACATGTACTGGGATGTTGTTACACAGCATAGTGAGTGTCTGGGTGATGAATCTGTCCCTCCAGCACGTTCTATTAATGACCGTGTCAAGGTTTAAGTCTCCTGCCCTTGTGGTTCTGAGGGATCTATATTCTTTAGGTGAAGCATAGTCATCAAATCTGGGTTCGACATGGCCTTGTGTGTCAGGCACAGGTCACCTCTGAGCAAGTGGTATGTGACTGAATAGAGCTGGAGTCCTTTCAGTCGGGCAGCATAACATATTCCTGAGACCCTGCATCCGTTTGGTGATGAACTGTTGGGGCCTTTCCAGCTGCTGCAGGTGTCGGGTCAGATACATTCCGAATGGGGCATTGTACTCAATCATAGGTCTAATGAATGATGAGTACAGGGGGACGATGACCTCCCCTGATCTAGATGTGAATCCCTTCATGATCAGGTGGGCAATGTAGAAGGTCTACCTAACTACTTTAGCAACGTGTGTGTCGAACAAATGGTTACTGACAACCTGGGTCCCCAGATCCCTGGTAACTTCCTCTGTGCTCAGTGGATTGCCACCTATATGGTAGCTAGGGGTAACCTTGTTTTTCCCGAAGGGTATGACTATGCATTTCTTGGCATTTAGCTGTAGGCCATGTCTCTGGCACTAGTTATCCATATCTGTGAGGCCCTTCTGAAGGATATCTGTGTCAGATGTGTTTCCGACTATGGCACCCAGTTTGCAGTCATCTGCAAACATTGTCAGCCATAACCCCCCTGTGTTTGCTTGTACTTTGGAAATGTAGATGCTGAAAAAGAGTGGACCCAGGACTGAGCCCTGTGGGACACCGCTTGTGACCGGCTGTGAGTCTGACATGGCGCCAGCAACTCTGACCGTGTGGGTTCTGTCACTTAGCCAGTTTGCAACCCATCTGGCGATGTATGGGTTTACATTCAAGCTGATGAGTTTTTCAATGATACCTGAGGGGGGTATTGTGTCGAAGGCCTTTGCCAGGTCGAGGTAGGCTGTATGGACTGCTTTACCCTCATCAATGGCCTTGGTGACTGTTCCTAAAAAGTCAACCAAGTTTAAAAGGCATGATCTGCCTTTGACCAAGCCAAACTGGGTTGGATCCGAAGTATGCAAGTCCCCTATGTCTTTATCTATGAGTTCCATTATGATCCTTCTCCATGGCTTTGCAGATAAGGCTTGTCAAGCTAATGGGATGGTAATTACCAGGGTCAGTGGAGGCACCGCCCTTGTGAAGTGGGACTACAGTCGCTTTGCGCCACTACTTGGGTACGTATCCTGAGGTGAGGCTAAGATTAAACAGCTGTCCTAACTGTAGGTTTAATTCCTCATTGAGTTCGTGGAGTACACAGCTGGGGACACCATCTGGTCCCATGGATGCTGTGTTTACTGCCTTGGAGAGAGCATTTCCCACCTGGGCGTTACAGATGTTCTGGGTGCTACAATCCTCTGGTATAGATATCTCTCCATGTGGGGGGGGGGGTTTGCACCGAACCTGTCAGCAAGTATGTTGGCAATGTGTGTAGGTTCAGTAATCTTCACATCATTCTGAACTCAGTCTGAGCATATCTGGGAGTGTCCTCCCAGGTGTCTAACATAGCTAAAGAAGGCCTTATGATTGTCTTTCGAGTCCTTGGTGATTTATCTCTCGAATTTGCCTTGGATGATTTCATGAGAGCTCGTAGTTCTTCACATATAATGAGCAAGGGTGTCTTACCTTACAAGGATTCTGCTCTATCTTGTAGTAGCTTCCTCCTTTTGTTGTAGAGCTTGTTAATGGCTGGGGTCCACCAGACCGGACGCTTGGCTTTGGTACAAAGAATCTCAGTTTTGTATGGGATTGCCTGATCCATGCAGTCCTGTAGGTGCTGGTAGAAGGCATATGTAAGTGATTCAGCGGTTTGAGTAATGTTTACCACTGGCCCAGGGGCCTTAAAAGAGACCACACTAGTGTTTAGAAGTGTGAAGTCGGCTTTTGAGAAAGGCATATGTATGGTAACCGGCACCACCCACAGCATTGTATGCCAATAGCAGAAGCTATTGTAGGTTGTCCAAACACACGTGTCCGTACACACGGAACATCATAGCAATAAACCACGCCCGGATGCGGGTAATGCTAGATATACCCACGGCAGACGTGGTGCGTTCCCGAGGCCGATGCACGAGGGACCACACACATAGCCGGCCTTAGGCATAGGCCAACTAGGCAGCCACCTAGGGCGCTGCTCTACTAGGGGCACTTTTCCAGTATTTATTTGGTGTAGGTAGACCAGGATGGGGGTAGCGGGTGATGTGGTGGTGGCACCATGGAGTCCTTTTGCCTAGGGCACCACTTGACCTAAGGCCGCTCCTGACCACACAAAGGCAACCGTGGGTAAATACAGCAGTACCCACACCCAGACGCGGGTCATTGCTAGTATGCCATATCATCTAGGGAAAGAAACCATATATTCCCAGACATAATGGCACAGCATAATGCCTGTCCGCCGCCCAAACGCAGACATACGGCACCCGCGGTGGTGCGGACGTACTGCGTGAGATGTCCGTTACCAATGTCGACACTGTCTTGCTATGTGAAACAAAGTCAACATAGCGATTCAATACTAAACAGTGATGGAGAGCCCGATGTCCCCGTTGCTGAGCTGTTCAACCTGTTCCGCCATGTTAAATGTGTGTAGCAGAGCGGGACTGCCCCAAACTAAGCAACGGACATGTCCGTGGCTCAGTGAAAGCTGTCACGCAATGTTAAACCCATGTAATATAGCGAGACAGGTTATAAATACCGAGGTATAGTAATGGAAATAGGTCCGGTCGACCAGATCGTGTGCAATTACTATAACAAGATCTACAACGGGCACGCCGGCCAATCAGCACACAGGTTAGGAATAATGGGGGGGGATATGGTATCATAGACACGGACAAACCGTGCCCATGTGACTCGTCTGACATTCGTACACGGTCAGGGCAGTTCCGTACACTAGGCGGACAAGACCAAACCCAAAGCACCACAGGAACACCCTGACAATCGAAGGCCTGTATGCGTAGGGGATATAAGCCCCTGTGATCTGAATATCCCTGCGGTCATGACATATGCATCCTGGGCCATGAGCGGGAGGGAATAAGGAATGTTTAACATGTAGTACCGCACCTTTCCCATCAGGAGAATGGATGCCTGTGACGTACGTGAGTGCGGAGGGGTGGGGTGGGGGGATATGTAAATTTAGCTAAGTACCATGGGTATGCATATAAATGAGACAGAACAGCTAACGTGTAGTGGTCACAGCAACCGGCAAACGTGAATGCAGTCCCGTTTGAATTACGACGATAGAACATATAAATCTGAACGTGTACGTAATGCGTCCATGCCGCAAAGACTGTTACATGTGTAAAGGTGAAAGTGTGTTCCGCACACGTCCGTCAACCAGATCAGAGATATGTTACCGGAACAGTCACAACTAATACAGACCACGTAACCACACAGACCCAGTAAACATATGTAAACATAATACGGATATGCATGTGCGCCTGCGTGTAACCCACAATTAGGAAATGCAAGTGCGCGTGTGCGTGTGTGATCTGCTCACAGCAGGGAAAGTTAATGCTGTGTCCTCCACGTCAATTATACATGTCTCAAAACTGTCAGCCTCTGAAAGTATGGAATCGGACAATGCCATGTAAAGTACCGTTAGAAATAGTGAGAAACACATGCTATGTGATAAGACAAACATAGAATGTGGATAGAATAACGTGCGTGTTAGTAGTATGGATTGACGACGGTTATGCATCTGTAACCCGACCCACTTGTCAGAAGGTGCCCCCGTACGAATTGTGTTCAGTTGGCTCACACTTGTTGACCGGGCTAGGCTAGCTGGATATATGTCCAGTGTCAGCAGAGGCCCGTGGAGAAATGCTCCACACACAATAATAGCACAACATACCAAAGTACTCATATATGTAACCAAAAAAGAACAATAGAAAGTGTCCTGAAAGGACTGGTTACACAGATCCCAGACGACAGAGAAATATATGGCCAGTGGAAGCACGTCACAATTACGGGATCAGGTCCCTATAGAAGCAAGAAGGTCTCACATGACACGCCAGCGAATTGCCAGATAGACACAGGTCAATGTAACACACAGCAAGATTAAGGGCCAACCAGCTATACACCATGCCAGAACCTGTACAGTGGAAAGGTATGGTATGGTAATAGATGTGTGTACACAGGTAATCCACAGACAGTAACAAAGCAAGGTATGAAACGAGGGGTTCACATGTATATATTTACACACAGCAGTCCGATGGCCCGTATATATGACGCATGGACATAGATATGTCACTTGAAAACAAGATGTAAACAACTACAGTTTATTCCATATCATATTGATATAGTTATATACTGTCATATTTATATTTAACATTGTGACTCATATTTACATTCATATTTATACAAAATATGCATTTAATTGTACTTATTTATTCCATGATTTGGAATCTTAATGCAACAATTATACACATTAATATACAATATCATTATCAACACACTACATTCTAAGGTTTACTCACAACAATTATCAACTATGTTTCAATATACTGATTGTATTGACCAATATTGTATTTATATTAACACATTGTTGTTGTATTAATGTTTCCATTAAGTAATGTATGCAACACTGATTTTTATATGTCACTTTATCTTTAAGACTTGGAGCACTGTCCACTTAACTATGAGCAAGTTTATTGATTAATTGTCTTTAAACTGACTCTGAAGGAAGTATATAAGAGACGACTATCTAATGTATTTCGTACTCTGACGATGCCCCATGTTAGTGGGTGAAAGCGCTCAGTATCTTTGGACTGTGGAGTGTATCATTTTTGTCATCGTCTGTTTCGGTCTGGTTTATGTTCATTAATGTCTTTTATGAAGATGACCAGGACTCAAGGTTTGCTGTATTTCCACTTACTGGCACATGGATATAGATAGGCCAAGTAATACATAATATGGGTAGTCAAACAGACATCCGCAATTGGGGAACATACAGCATCAGTCAAAACCACTGGCCAGATGGTGACAGTCCAACAAGTTCTACACTTTACATATGCACACTGGTGTCCATTGTAGGACTCCAAAAATTGATCCGTTCGCGATATCAACCAGCTGCGATCGACCCAGAAGAAATAACAGCCGTGACTACGGCACAGCTAGACATATGCACCACCAGCGTGTTTAAGGTTGATGACAAGTGTCCATGAAATGCAGGACATATGAACAGAAATCCCCAGATTGTCGAGTCCATAGAAGTGCGTCCACATCCCAGTCCCGCACACATGAAGGATGTGTAATGTGTACCGTTGAGGGTTGCAGCCATGGGATCCTGGGTATGCAGAAATGGGGCTCGGTGTTGTTTGGCAGATAATCCGTTGGCCCGCCCTGTGGGAGGGATGTGGGTATAGCACATGCCTTACTCCCCACTAATGATGCAAAGCATCCACCGGATAATGCTGAAAGCAGGTGTGAAATGTGTACAGCCCTATATCAGTGTCCAGTAGGCAATTCCCATGGATGGACAAGCGTACGACCAAGATGGCACCCATAACTGGAAACCTGGTGGAATTACACAGCTGCAGTAAGGCATAGCACAGAAAATGCAGATAGGGACTACATTAGATATTCCCCATACAAAGTCAGACCGTCGTGCGAATACCGGCGTACACAGCTCTCAATCTGCCATCACCAAAATGGGGATCACTCGCTTCCATAATGCGGAACAAATGGGCGACCTGTGGAACACATACTAATGGCTCACTAACAACTTCAACTAGGAAGGTCATAGGATGGTTAAACTATGGCGTTCCCACTTATAAAGAAGATCCTTTAATGAATTAATATGATTAATGTCAATTGACCATGGAATACACCTAATCAACATAAAATAACCACTGGCACCTTATGGCACACAATCCAAAAAACACATAGGTAGATGAAGCAGTCAACGTAGAAATTGTCCAGGATAGTGCCCAAATGGTATAAAAAGGTTCCTTTATATACAAGTAAGTGCTTTCACCCGTAGGCTCCGTCAGACTTACACATAACATAAAAGCATCCAGGCTTTAAATATCCCTCCTTACACTTTCATTGGTCAATTTCTCATCAAACAATGAACAATTAACCCCAGCATATAAAGCGCAGACGCAATGTTAATTCACACATATATTAACATCTTTAAAAACATCCTATTAAAACATGTATTATATTATACTGTACTATGCCTAATTCTCATCAATTATAAATCTAACAATATATATAGAAAATATGTATATTATATCAATGTAAAACAGTGGTAAACAACTGAAAGAGTGGAATAATAGGTGTTAAATGTATAGCTGTACCTAAACTACATTCCTGTTATTTGGGTTTAAGCCACCTGCTTCTCAAAAGAGGCGTAATCTGTGCTTCATCATTCAGCCCTGGTGTGTGGTCAGCTCTCCACCTAATAATCCATCTCAATCCGCATTCTAAAGTATAGTTGATAAGGTGCCCCCCTCTGGGATTAAAATCTAGCCTTTGTAAAACACTGAATGTAAAAGTATGCCTTGGGATGTGCTCATAGCCGGCCGTAGGCATAGGCCAACCCGGCGGCTGCCTAGGGCACCGCACTAGCAGGGCCACCTTTCTAGTAGTTATGTCATGTAGGTACACCAGGATGGGGGCACCATGTGTTGTGGTGGTGGGCGCCATGGAGCCCTATCTCTTAGGGAAGCAGTTGATCTAAGGCTGCTCCCGTGCTGCCGTAGGAGGAGTAGTACGGTCTGCAGGTATGTGCTGAAGTGCACATGAAACAGCGGTCTACAAGGATTACCCATAGTGGCGACACCTGCACAGACGGCTATAGCGGGACATACACACGACCATGCACACATCTCAGATAGACATACACACACCATAAACAGGCAATTATACACAAGGTTTATGGCGTGTACGGGTACAGTATCAGTACAGCAAGGATAGCTGTCTGCCACGATATCCAGCAGATGTCTCTAGGGCGTGCCGGAATACGGACGTTGCATGGACAATGAGTGGATATGCATCGTACCACAGTTCTATGTGTCAGCCGTGCAAATATGCGATACATGGGACAGACAGCTGTCCATGCAAGAGCAGCACTATGGGCATAACATAAGTATGTATATATACATCGAGAGAGATATAGACGGACACAGCACCACCCCACCACACCACAGCAGGGCGCACGTGGAGAACACGCTACGGAGTTCGCCAACCACAGCAGGCACACAGGCAGTCCACGAGCTGCATCTCACCATCCACAAACACAGAGATGTCGGCAGGATATAAGTGTTCTGCGGAACCTCTAAAGCCATAACCTATGAACCCATGTGGCTGGGAGCATAGACACACACACACAGCTGGCAGGCATGGGGATTGACCTTACCCCCACCTACCCAACCACACAACATTATGACACAGGTATGGAATGCGCTACGTGGACCACTGAACACAGCACCGTCAGAGGCACACGTCTAGGTGGGTGACAACATCCGTAAAGGAATAGACGCCGATAGCCAAGGTATGTATTGCGAAGCGTCTAAAAGAACTACTCTCACACACACAGGGAAGGGCCGGGAGTTGAACCTACGCCTACCTACATGAACACACTACAGCATGATGCATTTACAGAATGCGCTACCGAGATTACTGAGCACAGCGCTGTCAGAGGCATACTTCTAGGCGGGTGACATCATCCGTAAAGGAATAGATGCCAATAGCCAAGGTATGTGTTGCGAAGCAACTAAAGGAACTACTCTCACCAAGGGCAGCTGGAAACACACACACACACACACACACACACACACACACACACACACACACACGGGGAAGGGCCGGGAGTTGAACCTACGCCTACCTACATGAACACACTACAGCATGATGCATTTACAGAACGCTACCGAGATTACTGAGCACAGCACTGTCAGGAGGCATACCCCTAGGTGGGTGATATCATCTGCAGAGGCAAGGCAGCCGATAGGGAATGAAGACAGAGTGCGCAGTCACACAGCATGTTACCATCCCAAGGTGGGCGTACAGTAACACGGTAGTGCTGCACTCGGGAATACCAACTAACTACGGAGCACAACATCACGACATGGATACGAGATGCACCACAGACAGTATACCCTATGGGAGGGCAACCAGCGTGCATGATGTAGGCAGCCATTGTGGCATACCAACCACATATGACTCACCTGGACGGCCACCATGGCTATGCAGGATGTCATTGGCCATGGCTACACGCCTAGTAGCAGACATCGGTGCCGACTGTACTGTGTACCCCCGAATGGCGTACTGGGCATGCCCTCACACCTAGCGGTCGCGAAGGGGAAACATACATGCACACGGGGTATCATCACAGACGGGCGCGGTGTGCACTGTACTGTGTGTCCATCTACACAGCTGCTTACTGGGCATGCTCACACTCTTAGAATCTGCAGAGTGCAGACATGCATACACATGGGGTGGAATCATGGAAGGGCAGAGTGTGGACCATCGTGTGTGTCCACCCACACAACAGCAACCCGGGCATGCTCACACACGTGGCGGTTGCAAAGGGGAAACATACATGCACACGGGGTATCAACACAGACCGGCGCGGTGTGCACTGTACTGTGTGTCCATCTACACAGCTGCTTACTGGGCATGCTCACACACTTAGAATCTGCAGAGTGCAGACATGCATACACATGGGGTGGAATCATGGAAGGGCAGAGTGTGGACCGTTGTGTGTCCACCCACACAACAGCAACCTGGGCATGCTCACACATGTGGCAGTTGCAAAGGGGAAACATACATGCACACGGGGTATCAACACAGACGGGCGCGGTGTGCACTGTACTGTGTATCCATCTACACAGCTGCTTACTGGGCATGCTCACACACTTAGAATCTGCAGAGTGCAGACATGCATACACATGGGGTGGAATCATGGAAGGGCAGAGTGTGGACCGTCGTTTGTCCACCCACACAACAGCAACCGGGCATGCTCACACACGTGGCGGTTGCAAAGGGGAAACATACATGCACACGGGTATCAACACAGACCGGCGCGGTGTGCACTGTACTGTGTGTCCATCTACACAGCTGCTTACTGGGCATGCTCACACACTTAGAACCTGCAGAGTGCAGACATGCATACACATGGGGTGGAATCATGGAAGGGCAGAGTGTGGACCGTCGTGTGTGTCCACCCACACAACAGCAACCCGGGCATGCTCACACACTTAGTATGTGCTACGCGCCGTCCGGCATGCAGACGGAGTGCACACACCGCAAGTCACGGCCAGGTAAACCAGTACACATGCACAGGGTGGACACACATGCAGTTACACGTGCACACACAGATGACATCACAGGCGTCACAGGTGCAGGCTGAACATGTACACACTGCAGTGAACACTGTAGCTGCCATGCCAGCACCATGGCATCGGTGCAGCAGTATGCCTCACTGTCCAGAAACAGCATGTGACATATGTCCACAGGTCTATATGGTGGTGTACGCCCATCATGCAGAGTACACATGTACTATCAATGATCCCACAGGTGTGATGTAGTCCGCCCATATCGGTATACATGGACAGGCATGCTCCACACATACCACGGGCCTGACACAGATATGACACATGACTGCAGCTGTACCACAGTGAAACAAAGTCCGGATATGTCATATATGTGATTGCCTGGCTGTGTGCATGGACTGCACACAGGACACATACGAAGCCTGTGATGTACCACATGCATAACACTGGCGTACGCGGTAATACACACACGAATGGAAGGTGGACACATGTCTGTGGTATGCACCCCCTACAGGGTGTAGTGGTGTTGACTGGGACACATACCCTTGTACAGTTTGCCTGTGACAGCTGTGATACCATACCACAGTCCATGTTCCATGTATGTCGACACACATGTCACAACGTAGCAATGCATACACACATGGCAACAGGGGATACATGTGACATGTGTACTGTGCACGGTGCAGCCATGCATGAGCGGTGTCCGATGTCCATAACACAGTTGCAACCCCCTACCACATGCATACCCATCATGGGGGCCGTCATATGGTGGCATAGTAACAGCACGCATGGCGGTATGTGTGTACATCATGTGTTTAAACACCTGTCCACATGCATGTGTGCAGGTGGTGGTCACAGGTGTGGCACACACCATCCTACCCTGCCATGTGCATACAGTCTGCTATGTTGCTGTTACATGACAGTGCTGCCATAATGCATACCCATTGGTCAGGTGTCATCGACCATATGTCACATGGCCACTGTAACCCCTACCACCTCCCAAGTGCATATATCGGCACAGCTGCCGGATACAGTGTTGGTACGCATGATGCACTACATACCGCTGCACGCCTGCACATATCCCATATAGCGGGTGTGGCATTCCCAGCACCGACATGTGTGCAGGAATGTGTGCCTATGTATGCCACAGATTGGGGGGACTATGTTCCACGTGCCACACATCACTGTACACCATGGTAGAGATCTGTACATACCTCAGTGTGGGGTGCATGGATGTGGATGGTGCAGTACATGCAACACGTCGTCCCTCCGTGTAGACATGTGTGGTCACCACCATGTCAGTGTGTCAACATGTGTCTATGTCTGCTGCCTGTTGTGAGGGTGTATGCAGATATAGTGTTGTGAATGGACACTAACCACACAGGGTGACCATCCCGTACTGGTGCTGCATTGTACAACCCTGTCAATGCCATACTTGTGAGCCATACTGGCCACCTGTGCAAGACCGCCCCCTGTGACATGGCGTGTGGGTGCATTGTATTGTGAGGGTGCTGACCACACAGGCAGGTGTCCCCATCTGCACACAATGTGGTGTGTGCCATAGTGGTGTACACCCCGCGATTGCAGACATATTCCTGTACTGGTACAGCATCCAACTGCTGCACAGCGTGCACCACAGCTGACAGGTGACACCTGCGGTCAGTCGCCAGCACGCTGTGTACGTCATCTGCAGAATGTCACCATACCTGTACTGTGTCATGCCATGTATGTGATGTCTCTGTCCACCGTAGCCTTTGGCACCGACCACAGGCGTCAGGTGCAGTATATGTGTGGACATGTGCGTCATGTACCGTGTAAACAACGTTACACTATATCTGGCTCCGTGCTCCGCAGGTTTACATGTAGAACTTCTCTACTTGCAATCTCAACTGTCTGTTCTCTATCACAAAAGCTCAGCACCTGCTCCCACAGTATTCCTACATAGGTAAAGTACATGTATACTAGATGGAGTACTACACTAGCCTAGAATCCCCTTGAGTACCCACTTCCCTATAGGTGCCTTCTGACCCAGTTACACAGCAAATGCATTCACATTCTCTAGCATGTCGAAGGGTCAATTGCTGGCGACCTCTCCTGTTCAGATGGTGAATCTGGGCATCCTGAGGCAATATTACAGGTGCCTCATGGACACGGACAAGCCGCACCTCCCCCACTAAACATAATACATGTGAGAGATGCAACTATATAGCCAGACAGGGGGCTGAGCTCTCTCAAACCATGACCGGCAAGACCAAGCGGAGGGAAGGACACCATGCACACCACAAACCCAGTGTCACATGGAACTATCACAAATGCTAAACAAACACATGAACACACAAAGACATACTCGGAGGCACTGTTAAAACATGTAACGAACCTAACGAGGCCTCCGAAGCAGACACCCAAGCAACTGCCTCCACAAGACATAGGACATGCAACACATAGTTCTCAACGTCAGTGTGCTAAACAGTCACAGCCCTTAAGGCCACACACAATGCCAGACACACTTGTAATAGGTGACGCCATAGTCAGACACACCGACGTCCCACCCACCAGTCTGAACAAGGGAATGATCACAGTAGGCTGCCTGTCGGGTGCTGGAATCTGCCACATAACACACGCACTCAGGTCACTCCGCAGCATGTACAAGTATGGTGCGGTCATTGTCCATGCTGGTGTCAACGACCGGAGACGTACCACCCTGGGATACATGAAAGGAGACATAGAGGGGCTCTCAGATTGTGTAGCCCAGGCCAGCATGTCCCTGACCCTGAGCAGTATCCCACCCTCATCAAGTATGATGCCACAATACTGGCTCCGAATGATCACCCTTGATAATTTGCCTGGTTACCGGTGTCAGTCTGAGGGGATCCAATTTCCTCTTGCCTGGGATGACATGCTTGACACACCACGCCCCTTCGCAAGGGATGGCTTGCACCTGTCACCCCTGGTCTTCAAGAGTTTGGCAAAGGCTCCTGCCACCCCCACAGTGCCCACTGCAGGCAAGGCTGAAATGATAAACCTACCACCCTAGACTACAAACCTGGAAAAAAGAAAGGGTAATACTGCTCAGTGCCAGTAGTCTACGCCCAAGCTGCACACCCTCAAATGCCCTCCTCAGTATGGAGGACATCGATGTCAGTGCTGTGACTGAAACATTGTTCAGGGCTCCTGAGAGCACCCCAGCACTATCAGGTCATACCTCATATCACGCGTTCAGGACCATAACCCGGACCAAACACAGAAGAAGGGGGAGTCTCCATTTCCATGAAGGATACCCACACCTCCAGGTTGGCAGAAATGCACGTAGCAGCGGGGACCATCCAGGTGCAATTAACCATGGGTAGGACTGCCCTACAGTTTGTTGCATGCTACAGACCACCCTCCCAAACCCAGGATACCCGCACAGCCTTCCTGAAGACACTGGGGAGTATGAATGCTCTCACAACACCATCATATTGGGTGACATCAACCACCCATACATAGACCGGGAACATTACCCAGGACACAACACCCTACGCCAAAGGTTCCAGGTGTTCATACACCCGAATGCTGTGGAACAACCATGCACCATACCCACAAGGGGAGGAACTATACTAGTCCTGATCATCACACATGGGGATGACATGCTCCACACAGGATGTACATCCCTCAACGGTGAGGTCAGACCATATAGTGATCTCACTGGAGATCCGCATCCTGCACCCAACACCGGCAAGGGAGACCACAGTGAAGACCTCTCCACAGCGAACCCCACACATCATACGACTGGTGTGGTACCCTACAAGCCCTCCATGCCAGTGGTAAACACAGGCCACGCTGCTGAAACCCTTACAAATGCCTTCTATGAGCACCCCTAGGAATGTCTGGATCAAGCGATCCCTGATAACATCAGGACCTTGTCCACCAAAGGCAGGCACATGGTCTGGTGGACCCCAGCCAATAACAAACCCTACAACAAGAGGTGAAAGCTACTACATGACAGAGCAATATCACTACCAGGGAAGGCATCACTGATTAATACTGGCGGTAACATACGATCACTCATACAATCATCCAAGGCCACCTGTGGGACTGGACTTGCAAAGGACACATAAGACAACCATAAGGCCTTCCTTAGCTATGGTAGGAACATGGGTGGAAGCCCACAGTTATGCTCGGAATTAGTCCAGAATGGTACAATGATCACTGAACCCACAGACATTGCCAACCAACTGGCAGACAGGTTCCGTGCATACATCTACCCCAAGAGGGACGTATCTATCCCACCAGAGTCTAGCCTCCCAAACATCTCGAATGCCCAGGTGAGAGCTGCTATCTGTAAAGCAGTGAACACAGCATCAATGGGACCAGATGGTGTCCCCGGCTGTGTGCTACACAACCTCAATGAGGGCCTCAACCCGCACATAAGGCTGCTGTTTAATCTTAGCCTTACTACAGGCTATGTACCCGATGGATGGCATACGGCAACTGTGGTCCCACTCCACCAAGGCGGTGCTCCTACGGACTCTGTACATCCCTGCCCTATAAGCTTGACAAGCCTTGTCTGCAAAGCTATGGAGGGGACCATAATGGAGCCCATAAATGAAGACATTGGGGAACGACAAATACTGGAACATACCCACATTGGCTTAGTCAAGGGCAGATCCTGCCTCCTGAACCTGGTCGACCTGTTTGGAGGAGTCACTAAGGCCATTGATGGGGGTATGTCAGTTTGCACAGACTACCGTGACCTGGCGACAGCGTTCGAACCACACTCCACGCGGGCATCATAGAAAGGCTCACCAGCATAGATGTAGAGCCATATGTCACACGATGGGTTGCCAACCGGATGAAGTTCAGAACCCACAGGGTTAGTGTTCCTGGTGCCATGTCAGACTCCAAGCCGGTCCCGAGTGGTGGCCCACAGGGCTCAGTCCTGGGCCCCCTCCAGTTCGGCATTCAACTTTCCGACGTGCATGCAAACATAGGGGGATTGTGGCAGACAAGGTATGCAGATGACTGCAAACCAGCCGCCATAATCAACACCCCATCAGACACAGACATCCACCTGAGGTCTCATAGAAATGGATAACTGGTGCCAGAGCCATGGCCTGAAGCTACATGCCAGGGAAGGTATAGACCTACCCTTTGGGAAAGACAAGTTCACCCCGAATTACCACATAGGTGGTAATACATTAAACATGGTAGACGTGATCAGGGACCTGGGTACCAAACTTGTCGGTAACCTCTCTTGACACTCACATTGCCAATGTGGTTGGGAAGACATTCCACTGTGCCCACCTGGTCATGAAGGGATTCACATCCACATCAGGGGAGGTCATTGTACCCCTGTACTCTTCACGCATCAGACCAATGATTGGGTACAACGCCCCATTCGGAATGTACCTAACCCAACACCTGCAGCACTCGGAAGGACCCCAAACGTTCCCCAACACAGGGATAAAGGTGCTGAAACATATGTCACACGCTGCCCGACTGAGGGGACTCCGGCTCTATACCTTCTCATACCGTCTGCTCCGAGGTGATCTGTGCCTGACATACACGGCCATGTCCGACCTGGGTGTCATGGACATGCTCCACCTCCTAGGATCCAAACAACCACAGGCATGAGAGCAACAGACAGAAACCTCAACACGGACATAAATAGGACGTGCTGGAGGGACAGGTTCATCGCCCAGAGACTCCCTACACCATGGAACAGATTCCTAGCCCTTGTGAAGCAAAGCCCCTCACTGACTCTGTCCAAGAGTAATCCTGACGTCTGGATGGGAGATCGTAGGTATGCCCCAGGAATCATCTCTGTGTCACTGCTGGACAGAGGGACAGCAGACCAATGGATATAGTATCCTCATCCTAAGGGGTGGTGAAAGCCACACACACTCTGGCTAGGCTTACACATGCCATAGGGCACATAGCCTGGTATGTACCTATGCACCTATGTACCTATGTAGGTGTCCAGGCAGGTTGCGGGTACCTGTGGTATGCTGATATTGCCAGATGTGCCTGTGGGTAACCCACAGCTACATGTGGGGGACTGATAACAGTGCTCCCAGTAGGCACATGCGAGTACACCATATGAGGCATACAGGTTAACAGAACCAACATGGTGCTACACATGTAACCATCACACATACCGTGTACACAGCTCAATGCATGCTGCACCTGCACTACATGGTATGTCTGCTGCATGATGACAGTACACAACCCACGTCACATACGCACCTGTCACTTGTCATACACAACCACTGCAACATACACATCACACACTATGCATACACAGGTATCACATACACCTCTCACTATCTTGTCCACCCTGTGCATCAGAATATATTTGCATAACTGTGCACCGATGGTGTGGATGACAGTGATGCGGCAGAGGCTTCATCATATGCACAGGGTGATATGTGTGCCAGGGGCATAGGCTGTACCAATGGATGACATCATGTGTGTGTGTAAGGGCCAGTGCATTTACTGGGCATGACTGTGCAGAATGCATGTGGATATGGTGGAGCCCTACAGTTGTGTCTGCCGTGTGTGGGTATGTGTGTACACAGTTCAGCCATATGTGATGCCTACACGAGGTATACTTGGCAGCCCCAGACTGTACAGTGCAGGTTGTACGGCTCACTGTGTCCATCTGCGGCCACGTGACCCATGCCTGCCTGGGGTCGCATGGGCACTACCGGGTGGAGGTATGGAGTGGCCACTCTCCAATGACACATGTCCGCTGGAACCGTGTCCACGCTGGGACCGGCCAGGGCCATGTCCACGTGGCCTGCTGTGTCCTGGTGTGGTTGGTGTAGCACCAGCTGCACTGCTGCTGCTACCAGCACTGTGTGAGTGGGCATGAGAGGTGGCACGCACACGTCGACCTACACTAGGTGGTGTTGCTGGCCTACGGCCACGTGTCCTACGCCTCACCCCTATCAGGTGTTCCAGCACAGACAGCTCACGCTCGTGGATTGACATGCCTCGGTCGAGGATGCCAACCATCTCACCTAATCGCCTATCCAGTACATTAGCAATCTGCTGTTGAGCATTCGCCAATGACTGGATGTTCTCATTTAGGGAACGGATTGCGGCCCTCTGCAGCCTCTGCCCTTCTTGGTTCTGCCGTTCAGCACATGCCTGTGCCGCCATTACAGTCTGGAACATGCGTCTGGTGATACCAGCTGCTGCACCCTGTACAGCAGGTGCATGTCTGCCAGAGGTCCTCCTACGAGCAGCACCAGCCACATGCCTGTGTGGCACATCACCAGTCATTACACTGGCAACATGGTGTGTACGCACACCTTCTGTAGCCACCACACATTCCTGCTCAATGCCAACAGATGCTGACTGTCCTTCCTCTATGGGCAACGGTGATGTGGTATGTCTCGGCATCAGAACCGTGTGCGGAGATGAAGGGGACATAGTTGGGATGGTAACCAATGGCACAGCTTCTGCCCCTGACAACCCTGCCTGTGCCTCATGCATATGGTCATCACTGCTAGTATCTGTGGGGACACTAGCATCAGATGGACCGCAGGAGGGGAATGCACCTACACCACCTGTGAATACAAAGACATACTGTAAGATACATTTACACACATGCAGACACACACGCAGACACACACACATGCAGACACACACAGACACACACACACGCAGACACACACACGCAGACACACACACACGCTGACACACACACGCAGACACATCATGCATGTGATATTGCAGATGGCATGCAGCATTCCCACACCACAGCTCAGTGAATGCAGGCCAGACATTAATAGTGGTAGTATGCATACTGCCCTGGGGTCCACACTACATCAAGCAGGTGTCATTTCAGTAGGCATGCAGTACGCACATTCATGGTAGTTTGCATGCATCACCGTGATACACCGTGTGGCCACAGGCAGGTTAACAGTACACATGGCTAGCGTCACTTTGACATGTACTCCGCCGACATGTGCGATAACATGTGGACATGTGACAATGGTGTCCCACCACAGGCACCGCATCATACTGGACGTCACAGTGCAGTGTTATGTGTACAGGCTACAGATAGAATGCATGTGTAACAAAGATGTCTGTGCAGGTGTGGTTGGTGTGAGCCGTGTACATAGCTATACAGTGGGGAGTACAGGCACTGTGCCACTGCATGGCAGCAGGACACAGGTATGTTTCTGTGTGATGCATAACATGGACGCGTGCATTGCCATGTCTGCAACACAGTCATGCTGTTCCACAGCACGTATATGGTAGACATTGGTGGCACCTCCGGTGGCTGCAGACAGGCATTCCGGTTGTCTGGTGTACCACATCAAATGTACAGGTGGTCCACTACAGCTATGACCGCACTATGTGTGGACAATGTGCAACGGTGTCTATCCACTCCAGACGTACTGTGTGGCAACATGCCTGTAGCTATCACCCATGGCCATGTTTGACTGGGTCATGGACAATTGTGTGTGATGGGCATCGTGTACCCATCCCTGTGGTGGCCCATGTGACATACACCCATACAGGTCGAGGTGTCACAATCCAGAGGGCTATGCAGACAACAGTGTGGATGTTTGCTATGTCAGAGTAGGTCATGTCATGGTGTGACAATATTGCAGACAGAACACCACGTGCGTGGGACATGTCATGTGCCGTGTCACAACGTGTGCACACAATGCAGGGGCATATGTCACATTGGTAACACCTGTGTGCTGGCCAGATCACAGCTCACTATGTGGTACTGTGTGCGTACCACAAATGGCATTCCAATGCATACTACATATGCATCCATTGTAGAACACCTCCACCATTGTATGCATAGCTGACTGCACATATCACACTGACAGGAACTGTGGTTTCATGCTGGTGTATACTAACGGTTGTATCTACTGTACATGGGTGGCGTGTGTCTGGTGGTGCAACCTGTATACCGTGACTGGAGCAGAACCCAGGTGTGCATGTCATACCTGGCCACATGGCGAATATCTATACACTGTAACATGCCTGTTACTAACAACAGTCTCACCTGCGACGGACCCATGGCTGTGGGCCCGGGGCCAACGCCCAG
>NC_056732.1:437561862-437595200 GCF_019279795.1 Protopterus annectens | reverse complement strand
AAAAGTAGGGTTTGAAACCTGCAAGTGTGCGTTTGGATGTGGGGAGTTTGTGTGTGTGCATATCCGTATGAAAAACATGTTAGTTTTGGCAATCAGGAGATCACACTACCTGATGCACATTCTTCTTCTTCTTCTTCTTTCGGCTTTTTTCCCGGTTAGGGGTCGCCACAGCGGATCACCTTGTCCGCACATTGAATGGCAGTGGAGTTTTACGGTGTCGAGTTGCCAGCCCGGCGCCCAACCTTCCACAGAAGGCACACTCACACGCACACCTAGGGCCAATTTAGAGTATCCAATCCACCTGCAGCATGTCTTTGGGATGTGGGAGGAAACCGGACACCGGAAACCCACGCGACCACAGGGAGGACATGCAGACTCCGCACAGAAGGCACCCCAGCCGAGGATCGAACCAGAGAACCTCTTGCTGTGAGGCGGCAATGCTAACCACTGCACCACCGTGGCCGCCCTACTACCTGATGCACATTACCCTTTCAAAATACCGATGATGTCAGCACCCTATAAGTACAGCCAGAGAAGGCAAACTATCTAATAATCCGAATAGCGCGCTTTGCTAATGCTTTTCTCTCACGTGTCGTGACTTAACTTAGTTAGGTAGGGGTATGAATCCTACAAATGGCAAGTGTGTGTGTGGGGGGGTAGTAGGGTGTGTATAAATGCAAGTGTGAGAAAACGGATCCTTTTGGCAAATACTACAATACACCAGATACTGCATATTCCCCCAGTAAACACAGGGGATGTCACCACACTATCAGCACAGCCAAACAGGGCTAGTTGGCCAGTAATGCCAATAGTGCGCTCTGCTACTGGGTCTATTACCATTGTCAGAGTACAGATAGGTATGTTTTGGTAACCCACAACTGCCACGTGTGGTTGTGTCAGACATTATGACCTTGTGTGGGTCTTTGTACATAACAATGCATGCCATTGCCTAAACCAGCAATGGCATTGCACACATGATGTATGTGTGTGACACATACACATAAATACCTGTGACCTGCAGTAGTTACCATGTCTGACACATGCCTCGAGTGGATAAATGGTATTTGCAATCTATACCAATATGACTGTGTCTTACTGTGCAGGGGCTGCACGCGGTATGTGTCTATACAGTGTGGGTGTATATGGTAAAATACCTACAGCAGGGGATACACATCTGGTCTGGGCCATATAGTCTACATGTAGTCCATGTACAGGTGCTGCATGTTCCCACCTGTTGTGGGAGTGGTAACATGTCATTCCACTGCAATTCAGTGACCACATGCTGTGAACCCTTCAACTAGTGTGTTGTAGCTACAGTAATGCTCACGCACAATGTTTGGCTGGATGCAGTCCAGCCATATAAAGACAGTTCTTAAGACTGTCATATTGCCAGTGTTGTTATGGAGGATAGGTGGTTTTCCTGTGTATGGGAGGGTTGTGTGTGCCAGGCAAAGGAACCAGATGGCAGTCTGACACACTGTTAGCTGCACATGATTAGGCCCTGATGCTTTGTGCTGTGCCAACAACCTGGAGGTGTGTGTATCTGTGGTGCCTTGGGATACCACCCCCCTGTCCATGTGTGTTACATGTGTAGGGGATGACAGGCATGGTATGAGGCATAACCTGTCAGTGATGGGTAACACCTGTGAGCCATGAATCAGGACTCTGGTACTGCACAGACATTGCAGTTCACCGTGCTGAGGACAGTGTCCAGTGCATGCATCTTGTGGTGTACACTGCTGGTGTTGTGTAGCAGCACTGTTAGTGTCCTAACCTGTGTGATACCCGCGGAGGTGGCTATGTAATCCATGTCCTGCAGCATAAGACAGTATGTGTGTATCAAGGAGCTTTGCCAATATACATCGGGCCATGGGTGTCACGTGTAAGATGACCCTTGCACATCATTGTGGCTTCCCTAGCATGTAAACACATGTTGACAGCCAGCGGATACCCTATGAATGACATTGGAGACTGAGCAGAATGTAGACATACAACACCCTTCCTACATATAGTGGTAGCATACCTGGTGAGGGTATGTTGGCAACCAAGATCAGGCTCATACTGGCCCGTGCCACATGCTGAAAGATCCATTCTATGTTCCCTATCATGTAGTCAAGGGAGGTATGTCTCAGGTCAGCCATAGTGGCATGGTCAATGAGTGAGTCATATGTGTCCATACCTCTGACTGACCTGTATGCATGTGTTCTGTGGTGGACTATAGTGCCCCTGAGGCATATCACTGTGACCTTCACCAGATACAGCCTGTTGAGCAGGACCCCAGTGCAGCACCCAAAACAGGTACCTGACACGTCTGTAGCAGGTGTGTTGTGTAGCCCTACAGGCTGTGAGTGTGTGGCACACAGGATGTGTGTGCCATGTGTGGCATGTGCTCTGTTCTGATGGAACATATGCCTGTGTGCCAGCTGCGGAGGTGTGTGATGCTCAGGCAGGATGCTATTCTGAGTACCCACATATGCCCCAGTGTGTTCAGCATGCTGACAGTGCGTGTCTATGTCTGACTTGTATTGTAGTCACTGTAATATGACATGCCACCTGACAGGGTATGGCATTACTGGGTTCAGAGAGCTCAGTCCCCAGATTGGCTATGTGGTGGCATCCCACACATGTGTTGTACGTTCCTGGCCAAGGGTGATGGCTGACTGCATACATGTGGCAGCTGTGACATTGCCACATGACTCACATAAACCACAACTGGACCATAGAGGTGATTCACAGGTTACCTTTGCACATGCTACCCTAGTAGTGTGCTTGCCATGGTGAGTACCAACACATAGGGCCAATGGGGAACAACATACTGAAGGTGTGTATGTGTGGGTGTACTGCTACTGTTTCATATCACTGGCAAATATGATTGCACACGTGGGTAAATGCCAGGTAAGACATGTGCAATGTGTCACAGGCAACGTACATATGAACAGGATGGACAGTGACGTTCTGTCATGTGTAAACTTGACATACGTATCGTACGCTATGCAGATGTCACTAGGAGTCCACTGAAGCACTGTAACTCTGCATTGCAGGTGTAAGCAGTGTTCCAGGGAACCCCAAGCGAACATGCATGCAAACAAAGCTACAGTAAGCAGGGCTGGAAGTAGTGCATTGTACAACAAAGAAGGGGTAACACTAACAGTAAGTAACAATGCAAATATGTAGGCACTATCAACATGTACCCAGGAATACACAGCGCAGATGCCCATGGTAGAACAGATATTATGTCATAGTTAATTCTGATTTGGATTACATTGGTACTGCACACATATCAACATGCGCAAACATCCACATTGCATAGTCGTTGTGGGCAACTTGACACCATTACTGTACATGTCCACCATTGCATATCACTACTTGCGTTAGCTTCCCCCCTGTGCTACCCATGTATGTGGCTATCCTTACCACTGACATGCAATTATGTGCAGCTGTTACGCTTTGGTACGTACTATGGGTGCAGATGACAATTCAGGACATTCATACGGTTACTGCAACAGGCATGCTGGGATATACACAGTCATATCAGCACACTGTACTGTTACCAACATAATACTACTAATACACTTCTATGTAGTCACCCTGTGCATCAGCAACATGTTTACCTGTTCCCGCAATGATGTTGGAGATTGCAGGAGGTGGCACAGTGTCATCATATGCACAGGGTGTGAATTAGGAATGCCTGAGTCTGCCACTGATACCACCAATTGACATGTGTGTGTATGTGTGTTGGTGAGGGGCAGCAGTACAGGGTGGGGCACTGCTGGTGCAGTGTGTGCATGTATGTGGTCGCCCTAGGTGTTAACATTTCACATGTGTGTATGCACGCACACAGTTCCACCTCATGGCTGCCATATACAGGGGTTTGTGGACAGCCACAGACTGCACCTGGCAGGTCATACAGATCAGTGTCTGTGGGCATGGACACAGTACCTGTGCCTGGCAGGGGTGCTATGGACCATATCCAGTACTAAGCCAGACTGGGTACTGTCATCAGAAGTGGGAGTGTGTTGACTGGACACAGGTCCCTGTTGGGACTGTCCAGAGCCACGTGCATGTGGTTTCCTGGGGCGTTCCGATGACAGCACAGACCCAGCATTGCTAGGGCTGCTGCTGGCACTATAGGGGCGTGCGAGGGCCTGTTGTCGTCTGCGCTGACTGCTAGCTGCTGCTGTTGCTGGCATATGGCCACGTCGACGCCGCAAACGCCCACCATTGCCCTGGCTCATGGACATTTGGTTGTGGAACTGCTGTAATATGTCCCCACAATGCCTGTCTATGACATCAGTGAAATTACGGATAGCATCCACGATGTCACGCATACTGTCGGTCATGGCTGTGCAACATGCTCTCAGCTCCCTCAGACCCTGTCTGGTGTACCTTTCCATATGCGACTGTGCCTGCATGACAGCCCAAAACATAGCTGAGGTTGACAGACCTCTTTGGGCACGTCTGCCAGAGGCAGTACGCCCACAGATGCTCCCACGAGAACCCATGGGCAACTGTCTGTGTGGTACCATCGCAGGACCCTGCCCATGGCTGCTGTGTGGGGACGCATGTGCCACAGGTACCACATTACCCTGGTCAATGCCCACTGTATCCTGTCCATCATCTAGGGACAATTGTGACAACGGATGTACTGGCAGGATGACTGTGCGTAATGATGGGGTTGACAGCTGTGTACTGTCAATTGGCTTACCAATGGCGGACCCTGACACACCTTCCTGTACCATTACACAGATATCATCATTACCAGTACCTGTGGCACCAGATTCAGGGTCCCTGCTGCAGGACACCAGAGCAGCACCAGAACCTGTGGGTGGAAGACAGGAAACACAGTTTACAGTGTCCACACATTGTTACCAGTGATGCACTTATGCACACATGCACACATGCACACATGCACACGTGGACACATGCACACATGGACACATGCACACATGGACACATGCACACATGCACATGTGGTCACGTGTACACATGCACACATGGACACAGGCACACATGCACACATGCACTCATGCACACATGGACACAGGCACACATGCACACGTGGACACAGGCACACCTGCACACATGCACACATGCACACATGCACACATGGGCACAGACACACATGCACACCCCGCAGTATACACACAGAGCACTGCTGAGTTACACTAGTGTTACTAGCACTATCAGGACTATTATAGGTATTGTTAAACATACTCACCAGCGTGGATGGCCTGCCTTGCTGTAACCCTGGAGGGACCTGCAGAAATGATGAGATTAATGTCAGTGGGCACAACTGTGCCATTGATACTGCATATGATACAGTGCAGTAGTACACCAGTTGCCTTTCACACGTCAGCTGCTGATATTGCCAATATCACACATGCACAATTACATACTATGATGACAGCTACATACCACGGACACACCTTACAAATGCATAAACTAACAGTGTACAGAACAGTCAAGTGCACATATGGCATATTACCTGCATGCTCCATGTCGTGCTGCTGTGTGGATCCAGCCTCCATCATGATGCAGGTGTATTGCTGTTGCTGTTCCAGGGCTGGAGCCACAACACTTAGGAGTAGCCCCTCCAGTCTGGTGAGGGGGGATTTGTGGCCACCCCACCTCCTGTGGCAACCTGTTGCCTGTGGATATCCGACGCACGCTGACGGACATTTCTGATTAAATCACTGCAGTGATGTTGTACCTGCTCATATGTCCTATTATGCATGCCAATGTCATTTACCTTATGGACAAGGTCTTGCCACAGTGCAGCCCTCTCCTGCTGATTCTGACTGGTGCGGGAAAACAGTATGTCATACTCCCGCTCCAGGCTCTGGTGTATCTCCTCATCTTCCGCTGCAGAGTAGGCGAGACACGCCATCTCCCTGGAAGAGAACACAAACAGGATATCAGCAGACTATGTCAGCAATATATGGCACACATACTATACATGATACTCATGTGTAGTGATATACTACTACTCCCATATGTTGCATGTGTGTGTGTCATGGTGGATACGCAAGTACATGGCCAGATGTCAGTGCTCAGCCAACACCTGTGCAACAATACCTGACACATTCCACACAACATAGTAGCATGCCCAATCGGTCAGCACACACTGACAGGTCCAATGCACAACCTCACTCTGGGGGTTCATCCCAAGGTACTGTATGTGGGACGCCATCTACTAGTGTGATGTGGACACAAGTTACTCGGCCTGGCTATACATATCCCACCACCACCACCAGCACAGTAGACTACTTTGATATGTATGTGATTAGACAGTTATTCACTTGTTAGGACTGAGATGGTATCCATGCAGCACACTGGGCCAGTGGAAGCCACAACCCACACTGCTGACCCCTTTGCAAATTCTTACCACGGACATCCCACAGATTGCATGGAACTTGCACACACATTTCTAACCCAGACCCTATGCACAAAGGTTAGGCATCCTGTCCGGTGGACCCCAGACAGGGGCAGATTGGGGAGGGTGGCTTAATGGTTAAGGTGTTTGCCTTACAAACATAAGGTGCAGGGTTTGAATCTCACAAGGGATAATTGGCTAGGCTTAAAATGGCTCGTAAGGGCAGTTAGCTTAGTACTAATCTATGAACAAGTTCTATGAACTATGAACAAGTTCTATATTGTGTAACAATAGCAGGAGACTACTGCAGGACAGAGCAGATTCACATTAAGGGAAGGCATCTGTGGTCAGCACTGGTACTACGCTACGGTCTCTCATAACAATGGCCATGGCCTACTCTGGGAGGGAAATGGCCACAAACACTATGGATAACCACAAGGCCTTCTTCAGTTATGTTACACATATGGAACAAATGCCTCAGATATGCTCTGCGTTAATACACACCTACTTAACATTCACCAAACACACAGATATTGGCAACATTCTTGCAGACAGGTTCGGTGCACGTATCCCCCCTCCTTCTCCCCCACCAGTTGAAATACTTATCACAGCTGTATGTAACCTCCCTATCATCTCACATGTCCAGGTGAGGGCCGCCCTCAGCAAAGCAGAACACACAGCATCACTGTGACCTGATGGTATCCCTGGATGTGTGCTACATGCACTCCAAGAGGGCATACAACCGCATATAAGACTGATAATTAATCTTGGCCATACTACAGGATATGTACCTGGACACTGGCATACAGCAACAGTGGTCCCACACCACTAAGGAGGCACCTCTACTGACCCTGGGAACTACCACATCATATGCATAACCGGCCTGTTCTGCTAAGCTATGGAATTATTCAGTATGGGATGCATATGCAGTGATATCGGGTACCTGCAGACACTTGTTCCCAGCCAGTTTGCCTTTGTGATGGGCTGATCCTGCCTTTTGAACCTGGCTGACCTTTCAAAGCAGTCACTACAGCCTTTGCTGAGGGCAACGCACAGACAACTGCTGCCAGGATCATGGCCTAACACTGATTGACATGTAATGTATAGTCATCCCCTTTTGGTGGAACTACGTACACACAACATATCACATGGACATACCTATAGATGCAGACCTATGACACATTTGGAGGGTTCACAGTATGCAGACTATTAACCTGCTACTTTGCATTACCTGTGTTTGTCGCAGCTGGTTGCGTTACCACAGCTTCTGCTTCCTGCTGCTACTGTCACTGCTGACAGCTTAGAGTCACAGTGTGTAGCGTGTGTTTTTTTTTTTCTCTCTGTCTCGGTTTGTCTCTCTCCCTCTGTCTGCTTCCAGACAGTGCAATGAATGTATTGCATGTGTGGAGTGCTAGTACAGGATGCTTTTGTAGGTATCTGCATAGGTCCATGTGATGGCCTCTGCACCAATTGTAAGCCTGCATTTGCTAATTGCATGCAGCCAGTTGTGTACTGATTGCAGTTCTCACTGTGATTTCAGGACACTGCTATAAAAGGGTATGTGAGATAGGCGTTGCCCTTTCAGATTGTAAGGGCTGGGACCATGCTGGTATGCTGTGGACACTGTTCTGTGAGTGTAAAGGTTAGTATCTCTCTCATGATTCAGGCTGTGTTGTAGATTCACATTTCTCCATTCCTCTCTCCTGTTCCCTGTAGTAAGTGTGTATGCACAATGACACCTACAACTATATATAGATATATATTTATTTTATATGTAAATATACATACATTTATATATGTACATTAACTGACATTATTACCTACAAGCTACCAACTAGCATGGCTGTTTCTGTTCACACACTACTATTATGGGAATCCAGTAGTTTTGACAGTAATTCTAAATTACATGCTTTGTGTACTACACATCCTATATTCCCTTTACATTCATCCCTACTATTACATGTTATATTTATTTTAGCACAATGTTCTTGTATAAGAGTCATGTCTTAGTGGTAGGTCATACAGACTACTGTTTCCAAGGTCCTGGGTTCGGGACTGACAGTGGGATTTTATTTTGCTTTTGAACTGACTACAGGACCTGTCAATCAAAGTAACTAAGGCACTTTTAAGCAGTTGTAACCGGGTTAGCGCTGGTTTGCGCGGAGCTCATGCATGCGCACTGGTGTTTAGCTCTGCGCACACACGCGCACACCCGCTTACAGCCGCTTAACAGTGCTTACTCTGGCGCACACCAGCGCTATTTTCTTTGAAAGAAATGAAAATGGGGAGACAGGAAAGTGGTGAAAAAGGGGTCACAAGAGGGTGAGACAGTAGGGAAACAAGCTTGGGATTTGCAGGAGGGATGTAGGTAAGGCCCATAGCTGCCCATTTCTTCATCAGCAACAGCTGTGCATATGTATGTAATTTGGTGTAACATTTGAAACCTTCCACCCCTGAGAGAGGTGTCAGGACAACAATAATACTTGTTGTACAGCCAATTGTAATTGATAGTTTCCATGTCCAGCAGACATGTGTGCGGAATGGGCAGCTATGTATGGGACGTAATTTTTTTGTTGGTACAGAGTGACCTTTTTTTTTTTTTTTTTTTTTTTAGGTGAGAGTGGTATGTCAGGTGAAGGAAGTCGGTATAGCTGGGGAGGTAGGTTGGGTAGGTAAACAGACAAGACAAACAAGACGCATACAGGGGCGGTGTATGACACGTGTGGGGGGGTTACACAATTGACGGGGACAGAGGTTTGGATATCCAGAGCCCATGAGCCCACAAATGGCAACAGTGGAACTGATAGCCCCACCCATAGGCAGTTGCCACTGTTCCTTCACTGCCCAGGACGGGGCTGTGCTGGGGGCTGTGTAGGCCGGGCAACAGGCATGCCCGTAAGTTGTGCCACCTGTGCCTCAAGCTGGCGTAGGGGCTCGAGAACAGAGTCCCAGATCTCCCTACGCACCACAGTCTGGACGCTTCGGAGGGTGAGTGGTGGTTCTCCTCCAGCCACACTTGCAGAGGGGGGGCGAGCCCCATCCCCTGCAACGCTTCCACCCACAGGTGGCACAGGGCCACTGGAGGAGGGTACAGACTGGGCACTAGTGCCAGGTGCACTCGCCAGCTGAGGTGGGAGAGGTGGGTCCGCTGGAACCCGCCTTCCCTGTCGTCCTATGTTTTGCATTATGTCATGACAGTTTGGGTTAGTGACATATAATACCATTCACAATTAGTTGTAACAGCATGCATTAGTATTCCCATTAACCAAACACCCAGATATTCACACCATTGAACAGCGAGCATAACACATGCATAATTTGAACAGCAATACACAGTCCAACAACATGCAGGGTTGATTGATGGCAACAGGCCATCAGGTTTGGATGTATGAACAGGGCAGATGCATCAACGGACATGCAAATATATATGACCCAACAGGATAAATGTCCAGGTGTGTTAATTGTGATTGCACATACCATTTTCACGTGGAATGGGTTATATGTGGTTATAGGGTGGGGTGAAGAAAATAATATTAACACCTTCGAATACCAATACATATGCTGTACATTTCTAATAGCTGCACATATATACACCCTACTGTTCTACCTACAGTTTCCTATATGATAACTACTTCAACTTGGTGATAGGACTGTTACCGCAACATCAATATACATTTTATTGTTCTTCATACACATTCATATCTAGCTTTGTTCAGCTACATCATCCTGCTACATTTGCTTTATATAGCTATAGACAGGTGTGGATGTTTGGTATATCAGACAATCATACTATCTACATATTGCAGACTGAGAGCAACATATCCAGATTTTGGGATACACATTCCAGATGCAGCAACACTTTGAACAGATGTCGCTGTTTGGTTTTGATTCTCACGTGCATTTCATTCTGCCTTGACTGCAGTATACTTTATTCAGGGGTTATTACTACTGTATTGCTGGATTGGGTTATATGTGGTTATAGGGTGGGGTGAAGCAAATAATATTAACACCTTCGAATACCAATACATATGCTGTACATTTCTAATAGCTGCACATATATGCACACTACTGTTCTAACTACAGTTTCCAATATGATAACTACTTCAACTTGGTGATAGGACTGTTACTGCAACATCAATATACATTTTATTGTTCTTCATACACATTAATATCTAACTTTGTTCAGCTACATCATCCTGCTACATTTGCTTTATATAGCTATAGACAAGTTTGGGTGTTTGGTATAGCAGACAATCATACTATCTGCATATTGCAGACTGAGAGCAACATATCCAGATTTTGGGATACACATTCCAGATGCAGCAACACTTTGAACAGATTTCGCTGTTTGGTTTGGATTCTCACATGCATTTCATTCTGTACTGACTGCAGTATACTTTATTTAGGGGTTATTACTACTGTATTGCTGGGTTCATGACACTTTCTCACACTCTCTCACTTGTTTTCATTTTACTATTCAGGATGGTACTTACTTCTAGGCTTTATTGACATGTTTTACCTGTAGTTATTACAATCCTTTCCAGCAGTCTCACTTCTGTCATGTTTCAGTATTTCAACAGGGATATATTTCACACATGTGATTTCATTATCTTCTGCAGCTGTACTTTTCAGCCTACTGCAGGTTGTGTACTATTTTCTTACAGGTGGGGCATCTTTATTTCAGAATTGATGTCAGACATTTTCATTTTTCTGTTTGGATTACAGACTGCAACACACCTTTGTAATCAAGCAATACTTGCAAACACTTTCACACTGTTACTTGCACATTTTATTACTTAGTGACTACACTGCACTCTTTTGCTGACTGTCATACTTTTATATTTCTTTACAGTTACTGGTAGTGGATTACTGACCTGCCTGGTGGCACAACTGCACCAGCCTATCGCCATAGGCTCTGCGGTTTGCAGAACGGACACCTGCAGCTGTAATATAAATGAAGTAATATTGGAATACACATCTCCATAATATCAGCTAGTTTAATTTCTTGCATACATAATTAAATGTAATCGATGTCTGTGCAGTAACTGAAACCTGGTTCAAGGCTCCTGAGAGCACTCCAGCGCTACCAGGCTATACCTCATACCATGCTTTTCGGCCTCAAGTTCCAGGCCGAACCACAAAGGGAGGGGGAATGTCCATTTTCATAAAGGACACCTACACCTCTCGATTGGTGGCTACCCATGAAGCATCAGAAACCATACAAGTTTTACTCACCATAGGCAAAACTGCCATACAACTGGTCGCATGTTATAGAACACCCTCCCAATCTCAGGAATCCCATCAAGCATTCCTGAAAACACTGGAGGATATGAATGTCACACCAAACACCATCATATTGGGTGACTTCAACTACCCCAACATAGACTGGGCCCACTATTCTAGCCCTAACACCCTAGCCCAAAGATTCCTGGAATTCATTAACTCAAATGCTATGGAGCAACTGGTCACTTCTCCTACGAGGAGAGATAATATACTTGACCTGATTATCACAAACATGGGGTCCAAATGCTCTGCACCGGATATAAACCCCTCACTAGTAAGATCTGACCATAAACTGATCACGTTGGATGTACATATCCCACCCCACCCCAGAACAAAAGACTACAGTGAAAAATTTTTCAAAAGCTGACTTTACACTCCTTAAGTCAGAAATGATATCCTTTAAGCCTACTGGGTTAATGGAAACCACATCCCAAAATGCTGAATCCTACACAACAGCCTTCTACGGACATCTCCAAGAATGCATGGATCAAGCAATCCCAACTATAACCAAGACCCTCTCCACCAAGGAAAACGCCGGTTTGGTGGACCCGGCTATAAACAAACTGTACAACAAAAGAAGGAAGCTACTGCAGGACAAAGCCAAATCCCACAAGGGAAAGGCTTCCCTGATCAGCACAAGTAAAAAACTACGTTCTCTCATAAAAATATCTAAAGCCAACTTTGAGAGAAAGATTGCCAAGGATACCAAAGACAATCACAAGGCCTTCTTCAATTATGTCAGAACCTTGGGAGGAAATTCTCAGATATGCTCTGAGTTGGTACAACGACAAAAATTCACTGACCCTACCGACATTGCCAATATTCTGGCAGATAGGTTCAGTGCAAATTTCTCCCCTCCCTCACCCCCTAAAGATGTAGTAATTATCCCTGCTGAATGTAATCTACCTGTCATCTCAGACATACAGGTGAAATCAGCACTCAACAAAGCAAAAAACACAGCATCTATGGGACACGATGGTATCCCCGGTTGCGTGTTACGTGAACTTCAAGATGAACTCAACCCGCACCTAAAAACGCTATTCAGTCTTAGCCTCACTACAGGATATGTACCTGAACACTGGCGCACAGCAACAGTGGTCCCACTCCACAAAGGGGGAAATTCTACTGACCCTGGTAACTACCGCCCCATAAGTCTGACCAGCCTGGTCTGCAAGGCTATGGAAAGAATCATGGAACTCATAAATGGCGATATAGGAGATCTGCAGACCCTTGATCCCACCCAGTTCGGTTTTGTAAAAGGCAGATCCTGCCTCTTAAACCTGGTTGACTTCTTCAATACAGTCACTAGTGCCATCGATGAGGGCAAGGCTGTCCACACTGCCTACTTGGACTTGGCTAAAGCCTTTGACACGATACCACACTCTGGCATCATAGACAAGCTCAGCAGCCTAAATGTAAATCCATATGTCACAAGATGGGTAGCAAACTGGCTAAAAAACAGAACCCATAAGGTCAAATTTGCTGGAGCCATGTCAGATTCAAAACCAGTCACGAGTGGTGTCCCACAGGGCTCAGTCTTGGGACCACTCTTATTCGGCATTTACTTCTCGGATGTGAAAGCAAATATGGGAGGATTATGGCTGACAAAGTTTGCAGATGACTGCAAACTGGGTGCCATAGTTGATTCACCTGCTGACACACACATCCTACAGAAAGGTCTCACTGAAACGGACAACTGGTGCCGGATTCATGGCCTCAAACTTAACGCCAAAAAATGTATAGTCATCCCCTTTGGGAAAAACAAAGTACCCACAAATTATCACATAGACAATAACCCACTGAGTACGGAAGAAGTAATCAGAGACCTGGGGACTCAAGTCGATAGTGACCTCTCCTTTGACAACCATGTTGCCAAAGTGGTCAGAAAGACATTCTACCTTGCCCATCTCATCATGAAGGGATTCTCATCCAGATCAAAGGAGGTCATTGTACCTCTATATTCCTCCCTTGTCAGACCCATGATTGAATATAATGCTCCATTTGGGATGTATCTCACCCGGCACATGCAACAACTGGAAAGACCCCAGAAGTACCTCACCAAGAGGATCATGGGTCTCAAACATGTGCCTTATCCAGCTAGATTAAAGAAACTCCAGCTCTATTCAGTAGCATACCGCCTGCTCAGAGGTGATTTGTGCCTAACATACAGGGCCATTTCCAATCAAGAACTGATGGACATGCTCCATCTCAAAAAATCCAGATCCACCAGCACCACGCGAGCTAAAGATTTCAACCTCTGCACAAATATGAATAAAACATGCTGGAGGGATAGATTCATAACACAGAGGTTACCCGTACTCTGGAACAAAATCCCAGTTCATGTGAGACAGAGCCCTTCATTGGCACTGTTCAAGAAAAATCTCGATGCATGGATGGGAGATTGTAAGTTTACCCCGGGAGTCACCTCAGTGTCACTACTAGACAGAGGTATAGTTTACTAAATAATGGGGTCCCACATGTGTCACTACTAGAGAGGCGCAACTGTATAATATGGGGTGGCGTAAGCCACATCATTGTTGGCTAGGCTTGTAAGTGCCCCAGGCTAGATAGCCTAGTACACTACTATGAAACTATGAAACTATGAAACTCAGTAGTGGGGCATTGGGCATTTGCCGGGCCTCCTGGATCCAAAGGTTCAATTGGTCCTGCTTGCGTCTCTTCAGGTCCGCATGGTGGTGACGAACCTGCTCACCAGTCCTTAGAATCCCTGTGGCACTGGTGAGATCATGAGCCAACCGGTCCCACGCCTCAGCCCTATATGCTCCCCACAGGACCTGGCCCTGCATGAGTTGGGCCTCATGATTGTGGACTAGGAGCCAGACCATGTACCTGGACTCCTCAACACCCCACCTCTGTGCTCGAAAGCAACTACCCTCACCTACTCCTGTCATTCTGGCTGCAAGTCAGTTCTACAATCGTTAATGCTGTGTATTCCCACCTATGGGGCTTATATAGTCCATTTTTCCCGCATATATCTGTGATTGGCCAATTTGGAATTGTATCAACTTCACTAAACCTGCATTGTCATGCTCCAGTTTGTATTCATTCCTATATATTTGCTATTATTGCATTTATAGGTATTGCTGTCATGGCTTAGTGGTTCAGTACCTTAACTATGGTGTATAGTATCCTGGGTTCAAACCTGGTCACTACTTTTTATTTTTTATGTCTGTCTAGACAAGCTGAGGGGTGTGTCTGTGTAAAGGCAGTTTTGATACGGCTTGCTCAACGTTGCCCATCGGTTAGCTTGTTTGCGCGGTGCGCAGCTCCACGCAAACAGCGTACGCTGGTTTAAGCCTCATTTGGCTATCAGCACGCATATTATGCTCAGCTCAGTTAGGAGCACATAGATTCAGCATGTTAAACCACTGCTCAGCTACAGGCACTCATTTTACACCAGTTAAACCACTGCTCACCTACGGGCAGATGCACTCACCCTGTTAAACTGTAGCTCCGCTATGGGCACATCTGGCATTTTTTATTGTTTTGTTACCTCACATTTCTTCAATATAAATGGGCTATTTCATTACATTTTACATAAAGTGTGATTTTATGTGTACATATTTGTCAGGGACTTGTTTTGTGCTTATTTTGCTAAAAATAAATATTGGTGTTGTGGGGGCTCGAACCATGAATGCCTGCTCTTCAGCCAACATCTCTACTGCTACGCTATTGCTTCTTGGCTTACTTTGCATATTTAGTTCTTATATGCTTTCCCACTGTCTGCTAACTGTGGCTGTGCTACGGGCACGCCCGCGCAAACGAGCACACTCACGGTTAAACATCTTTACAATTTAAAAAAAATTATGAGATGTTCATTTGTACATTTTATGTTCGTAGTCTGTGGGGGCATGTGTTGTGTTGTGTTTATTCACATTTCCATGGACTCTGTCGTGGGTGCATGCTCTCATGAATATGCCGAGCATGCTGACATCACTCCGTTTAACTGCAGCCTCCGTGTATGAGTTATAACTCTTACACGGAGACTTCTTGAATACTGCCCAACATCTTAACCAATCCTGGTCCTGCACATGCTCATTACCAGGTTAAGACTCTGTGCTCACCATACAATACTCAACAAATACTATCCTGAAACAGAATGGTCTCAACCTCTGACTAAAATGGCAAAACAATTTTTATACATAACTGCTGCTTGTACAATCCATTAAGCTGCATGTAGGCTTTCTCTTTAGTAACTTCTACCTCTGTAAAATCTTAGAATATATAATTGTAATTACCGTATGTGTATAAATGTAAATGGAAATGTAACTACTGTAACTTAATATAATGTAATGTAAGCAAATGGAGCTTTTCTCCCCGAGCCTCAGCTGAAAATGGATATTACCCAGTTGGACTTTCCTGGTAAACAAAGACAAATAAATAAATAAATAAATAAGTAAGTAAGTAAGTAAATACATAAATAACACAGGCTGTAAAAACTGTGTTCCCTTTAACCACTTTCACTATCAATTTAGTTAGGTCATTCAGTGGGCATGCTGTTCTTGCAAAATACAGGCTAACTCAAATAATAGTCTTGTTGCCAAGTAAATATGACCTCAATAATATTCTAAATTAATATATAGAGTAGGTGAGGAATAGTTTTAAGAGATTAGACTTGCTGGATAAATCACCTGAAGAAGTATGAAAAGAAGTTTGTGACATTGTCCAGGAGGTGGTAAGAATAGCAACAACAAAACATATTCCAAATAGAATTGTAAATACAAGGAAGATTAAAAAGGCAAAATGGCTGTCTGTGGAGGCTTTGGAAGTGACCAAGAAAAGAAGGAGCACAAAAGACAATGGAAGCAATATATTAAGCTGTATGCAAAAATTCAAAGTCAAAGAAGAGATAAGGAGGCATATTTAAATGAATAGCGCAAAGAAATGCAAGAAGATGATTATTGAATGGGAAGGACAAGAGATCTCTTCAAGAAGGCTGACAATATTAACAGAAAGTACTGGTTAAAATGGGCACAATAAAATGTCAAGATGGCAGCAAGGAAATATTAAAAAGAGGTGATAGGAGCACAGAGGTGTAGCTAGTGATTCTTGCATCTTGTACCATCCCCTGATCTGGTGCCCCCTCATCTTTAAGTTGACGCATTAAACTAAACCTTTTTAAACATATTGGAAAATATTAAGATACAACCAAACACCCTAATACTGGGTGATTTCAACTACCCTGCCATTAACTGGGAAAACTACTCCTGTACCAACACCTTTGCTCAATGGTTCTTGGAATGCATAAATTCCAACGCCCTAGAGCAACTAATTCATAGTCTCACCAGGGGTACCAATATTCTAGACCTAGTCATTACCAACATGGGAGAGCGATGCTCCACACCAGTGGTTACTCTCTTGTTGGTCAGATCAGACTATAAGTTAATCAGTCTTGACATCCACATCCCCCCCCACCCCCCTTTAAGGAAACCTCCGGAAAAAACTTCTCCAAAGCCAACTTCATGCTTCTCAAGTCAGAAGTAACAAACTTCATGACACCCATGCAGATGGGAACTGGAAGTTCAACTGCTGAATCCTACACTAAGGTGCTGTACAGGCACATTCACTCATCCATGGACCGAGACATCCAAAATAGAATCAAAACTCTGTCCTCTAAAAAAAGGAAGCCAATCCGGTGGTCCCCTGCCATAAACAAATTGTACAAAAGAAGAGTGTCACACAGCTACACTCATGCCACTCCACAAGGGGGAATCCACTTTGGATCCCAGGAACTACCGTCCCATCAGTCTGACGAGCCTGATCTGCAAGGCCATGGAACATATTATCATGGAACTTATAAACAAAGACACTGGCAACCTTCAAACAGTGGACCCCACCCAGTTTGGGTTCGTGAAGGGCCAGTCTTGCCTCCTGAACTTGATCAACTTCTTCGAATCAGTCTCCGTGCCATGTACAAGGGTAAGGTGATTCACACAGCCTACTTGGACCTCGCCAAGGCTTTTGACACTATCTCCCACTCTGGAATCATAGATAAACTTACTAAGCTGGGCATTAATCCCTACATCACTCAATGGGTTGCAAACTGGCTTACTGACAGAAAACACACTGTAAAAGTAGCCAACTCCAAATCCAGCTCCAGACAAGTGGCAAGTGGTGTACCACAGGGGTCTGTCCTGGGACCACTCTTGATTGGCATCTACTTCTCTGAAGTACAGGCCACCACTAAGGGACTCTGGCTTACAAAGTTCGCAGATGACTGCAAGCTGGGAGCCATTACTGAATCCCCAAATGATGTGGATATACTACAAAAGAGCTTTACCAAAACAGATGCCTGGTGCCAGAGCCATGGGCTCAAGTTAAATGCCAAAAAAATGTATAGTCGTCCCCTTTGGAAAACAAAACATGTACCTGTGAACTACCACCTAGGTGTCAGTATACTAAACACCAAAAGTGTGATAAGAGACCTAGGGACACAGGTGGACAGTGGTCTCACCTTTAATAACCACATAGCCAAAACAGTTAGAAAATCCTTCTACGTGGCACACCTCATAACTAAGGGCTTTTCATCCAGAATAAAGGAGGTCATTGTCCCTCTGTACTCATCCCTGATTAGACCCATTATAGAATACAATGCCCCTTTTAGTATGTCCCTCACAAGACATCTGCAACAACTCGAAAGGCCGCAGAAATACCTCACAAAAAGAATCACTGGCCTAAAGCAGATGCCTTATGCTGACCGTCTAAAGAAACTCCAGCTATACTCTGTCACATATTGCCTATTCAGAGGCGATCTCTGCCTAACATACAAGGCCATGTCAAACCCAAAGTTGCTGGACATGCTACACTTAAAGAAATTCCAATCCCTCTGAGCTACACGCTCCAGGGATCTTAACCTTGTCATCACAATGAATAGAACATGCTGGAGGGATAGGTTCCTGACCCAGAGACTCCCCATACTCTGGAATAGGCTGCCCATACATGTCAGGCAGAACGCCTCAATGGCTCTCTTCAAGAGGAACCTTGACGACTGGATGGGAGATAGGAAATTTACCCCGGGGATCACATCAGTAGCCCTGCTAGACAGGGGTCCTGGAAAGTAAAAATTTGTGGGAAGCAATAGCCAGGGAATCATTATGGCTAGGCTTGTATAGGCTCTAGGGCCAATAGCCTAGTACCTACCTATGAACCTATATGCAAATGCAGCTGCTCTGATGGCTGGAAATGAGAAAGAGTTAAATAGCTTGTTGATGAAGGTGAAAGTAGAAAATATACATGCCTGCTTACTGTCCAACATCAAAAGCATAAATGCCTGCTTACTGTTCAACATCAATTAATAAATTAGTCAATAAATAAGTACATACATGCGCACATACATAAAATTATGTCATATAGCCCTATCAAATCCTTGCAAATAAATGGGGAAGAAGTAGAAGCAGTCACATATTTTATTTTCCTGGGCTCAAAGTTATCTGCAGATGGTGATTGCCTTCAAGGAGTTGATAGATACTTCCTTCTTGAAATAAATGTTATGGCAAATATGGGTAAGCTTTTAAACAGAAAATATACAGCACTGTTAACACAGAGTCACTTTGTCAAAGCTGTGTTCTGCCCAGTAATAATATATGACTATGAGTGCTGGAGTAATGCTGTGAACTGGAAATTGATGCTTTTAAACTAAGGTGTTGGAGAAAATGTTTGTGAATTCTGTGGTTTGCAAGATCAAATCAGTCAATGCTTATGGAAATAAACCCAGACTACTCACTACAAGCTCTGGGAGTATAACTGAAATGCAAATATTGTAAGCCACATACACACACATATGTATGCATCCATACATATTACTTGGAAATGTATGACTTAAGGGTGCGGATATATGTTTTATAACTGCAAGGTACTAAAAGGATTTTGTTTCAAAGTTCAGTCATTTGATCAAGCTCTAAGATTGTATGCATTTCAATTAAATGAACATCCATTTTTATTTAATGCCCCATTTCCTTCTTATGCTAAGAAAGATCAGCGTTCACTCCTATGGTATATTTTAGTTGTTACACTTAAAACAGTAGAAAAAATAGGGAAAATGCTATCCCCCCTCTTTCTTTTGAGTTCCTGAGTATAACCACTATTCATCTTCAGAAAAAACAAAGAAAATCAAGGTACCGGCACCCCAGCTCCCTAAATGTCAGCTGGTTACTGAGTATCACATAGAAAGTCACTCACCATGGATACAAACTGCAGCTGATCTCCACCATAAATAGTAATGGAGCCAAGGTTAGGCGCAGTAGAAGGTCTCAGGTTTGCATGAATGGACAGGGGCCTGGGTAGACTGACCTTCAAACAATTATTCCAATATTCAAGTTAGGATGGAATTTGACTATCTTTAAGTGAATCAAGAACTTCCATGTGCTCTAAAGATTAGGAGAGGTAAAAATGGCTATAATCTTCTGGCAATGAATGCACAGTGAATAACAATGGCTCCAATACAAAGCCCAGAAGAACCTTCTATGCATACCCCAAAAGACAGTTGACAACTCAACTGAGCACAAAGGACTTAAGACTACACTGGGACTGCAAGTGATCCAAGAAGATAAATCAATCCATTGTTTCAGGTATCAGAGTGCAGTCAAAAAGGATCAATCCTGTGCAGAAATGGTGATCTCAAGCAACTAGGAGACCACAAATTACCCTAGTGAGGTCCACTTCAGTGCTGTGGTGAATCCCGAAACCAGACTGAAAGGATTTTCATGGTAAAGAGTTCTCAGATGGTATTCATGTTGTATACTAACAGCTGTCCCTATAACCTTTCCAAGAAATGAAAGGTTAGTTAGAGACATGCTGAGGAGATTCCAGAAGCCAAGTATTCAGCATTGGCTTATGGTGGACAAAGGAACTAAGGCTTCCTTTAAAACAGATGGAGAAGTCCTAGCTCTCAGAGAGGACTTGATTATCTTGAAAATAAATGGACTGAGGCAAGCTTGTCTGTCAAAATAACAGAACAGCACAGATGGTCAGTTTGATCCACCAGAAATTTCCCTGGGTAAAAATGTTATTTTCCTTTTGGAGAAAGCTGACTGGTAAATTGAATGCCTTTTATGTAGTGTAAACCTGACCTTAAAATATGCTCCTTTTTCCAGCCTCCACTATTCTTCCTGAGAGAACAAAATCTATGGTCATACCAAAGCATACATATCCCAGTACAAGATGGACATACAAGAAGTGAGATAAACTGGTCAAGGTTTGTGGTGATGGCTGTTCTATATGCCATCACAATTTGCTCAGTATCACCTGCACTGTACAACAAAAAAGAGGCGACCCAACATATAAATTAAATTGCTGCTAATTGCATTGTTCATATTCCTGTACTAAACCAGCAAGATGGGAGATTAAATTTGGAGGACTTACAAGCTAATCTGGATCAAGCAGAATTCTGACCATGAGAATATTTCCACCAGCAAATCAGAGATGAACATGTTCAACAAAAAAAAAAAAAAAAAAAAAATCAGATCCAATGACATATTTGTTGAGAAAGCCTCAGAGGCAACAACCTCAACAAACACAAATTCCTGTATAATGGAGAGTTTTTTTTTTTTTTTTATTCTCACTGACCTATCACCAGCTCAGATGATGAAGTCAGCCAACACAAATCCATCTGGATGCACTGCTACTAATCTTACATCAAAGTCAAAGAATTCTTGTAGGGAAAGCTTTGCATTACCTTTATACCTTTAGAATTTGTTCCTGCACTCATAAAATATTGGAGGGAATTGGTGCCCCTGCTAAAAACTTCAGCTTGTTGCAACAATACTCTAAAAGATACATTCCACCTCAGTATTAACTATGGCACTGAATTATGAAGATCCCATAAAGTAGTGCTGACAGTAAATATGATTCAGGCTTACCATTTTACCATGTCCTTACTATAAACATGAGGGTCAGTAATTTAGACTGTAAGCCATACTGTGCTATAAATCTAATCTTAATGCAGTTGTAGCCATAATTCTATGTATAACTTAATCCTAGTCTTAACATTGTACTTAGCTCTGGACTTTCAGTTGTGTTGGAGATTTGAGCATGTGGCAACCTGCACAGCTCTCACCAAGTTAACTTAAAAAGTCCATTTTCCCTCAGAGAGATTAAAGTTTTTGCAGCTGTCTACAGGAAGAAATGAATACTTGGTCACAGAGCAACTGGGGACATTCCTAGATGTTGAAAAATAAGGAGGAGACCCCAGTGGAAGTCAAAACCATGGCAGAAGGTACTAGCAATCTGTTCACCATCACAAGATTAAACAAAATGGGAACACTAAACTTAGTTTGCACAACAACAATGAAATAGGAGTCACCTAACTCAGTGTCAGAGACTTCTGTCAATAAAATTATGGCAGAGCTTCAGAAAATTAGTTCCACACTTGATTCTTATATGCAGTGGTCTAAAGCCAGATTGTCAGAAATGGAGGATATCCTTTCCTTGCAGTCAGACAGCCTGGATGACATAGAGTCATCATGCTAGAAGAATGACTACAGAATAACAGAGGTAGACAACAGGATGACTGATCTGGAAAATAGGACTGCTGAAATGGAGGATCGCTCCCAATGCATGAACTTGCAGATAACTGCCATACCAATGAAGGCTGAAGGCAACAACTCACTGGATTTTATAAGGGAGAAGTTGTGTGGGTCATTCTACAAGTGGAAACAATGGACATTGAATGACCACACAGAGTACTCCTTCCAGCAATACAGGTTCAAAGGGGACCTAGGCCATTTCTAGTCCATTTTCCAGCCTATAATTTGAAAGAGAAACTTCTATCAGTATTTTGGACCCCGGGTAAGGTTATCACAAACCTGAACTCTAGGATCCTAGTAGATAATGATTATTCTGTAGAAATCCACAGGAAAAAGAAAAGATTTTTCCACAATATGTCAACTTTGCAGTAAAAGCCATCTTAGAACCAGGCTGAGGTGTCCATCACATTTTAAAGTGCATTTCAAGGGCAGTTGGTATTCCTTCTTATCTCCATCAGAAGCTATTGACAAAATACAAAGATAGATCAAGGTGGAACATAAAGATCAAAGCACCTCACAACCAGCCATGGCTACTGGTACATTCAAAGCTACCCCTGAAAGCTTTCCACTCTTCCAGAGAAGATTGCAGGAATGCAGGAAGGCTGCAGTTAAGGCAACTAAAGTGGTCCAAAAAAGGATAACCAATGCAGATAATATTCATATTGAGAGATGACTGCAAACCAGTGCTTAGCTATGCTCATTATAAAATATGCAGGGACAATGCAAGATTCTGGATAATGTTTATCTTATTATTTACAAAAGTTGAGAATGAGCTCTGATAAGAAACGATGTTGGTTGATGAGCTCTGATAAGAAATGATGTTGGTTGATATTAACAGTTCATCCCTAGCAGAGGACGAGTTAAAGAGATTTCCCGGGGGGTTCCGAACAGAAAATATGCTTATGAGAATGAGATGCACTGAAATAGGCTCTAGCTTTTTTTTCCTCTTTGTAGTTCAGAAAAACAATTTCAGTGTGCACCCCTTCAGATTGTGCAAGAAAAATGTGACTATCTCCACCCTTGAACAAGATTAAGAGCTGTTGACGAACTATTGCAATGGATTGAATCTTTTATAATTATAGTTCAGAAGCATGCTTTAGGCTTCCATCTGTTTGCTGTATGATTTTTTTTTTTAGTTTGATTAATGTGGTGAGAGATGTCAACTGGCAAAGTTTATACTTATTCTGCATAAACAGTAATGAATTAGTCAAACATTTTATAATGAGAGGTATATATTCTGCTGGGGGGTATCACAAATATTCTTGTTGTTTTTGGCTGACCTCATATGAACTATTCATTGATCTCCTGGAATGTTAATGGGCTGGTAATCCTGTTAAGAGAGGCAGAGTAAGAATATTTTTGAACAGGATAGCCCCTAGTATAATTTTCTTACAGGAAATGCATCTCAATGAAAGGGAATTCCTAGCTCTTTGACTTGCCCCATATAGCACAGGTAGTAGCTCAATTTATCCTGGTAGAAGATGCAGAGAAGTGATAACTTTACTTCACAGAGGACTACACCCTTTCAAATAATAGAAACCAAATCTGATAATAGGAGCTGTTTTACACTGGTTAAGGGATTAATGGATGGCAGACACTATACCTTAGTAAACCATTACTTCCCACTGGGGATGATTGCCAGAGAAACATATAGCACTTTGAGAACAATTATTAGTTTTGAAGAAGGGATTATGATTTGGGTTGGAGACTGGAACATGTCATTTTCTATCATGGAGTCTCAAGAAGGACCTAGGACCACCAGCCTCCCCCAATTAGGATGGCAAATGAAGAGCTACCTAGATTTCATGGGCGCTGTGGATGTTTTCACAATTCTGCACCTGAATGGACAGAAGTTTCCCCTGAGGTTTATATACCACTCTACAAGAGTCTCTGCCTTTTCCCCAATATACAAGACCTTGATAACTAAGGAGAATTTGCACTTAGTTGAATCCATGCAGATTCTTCCAATAGCTCTTTCCAAACAGGGACCCATAGTACTGACTTGGAAATGAGAAATGTGTCCTTCAGCTTAGACAGTTAACCCTTTCATATGTAAAGGGACAGATTTTGAGGACTTAGTGGCACAAATATTACCCTCAGTGGGTGACCCTTGAAGAAAATTTGGGAATATTCCCCCACTGGTGAAGTGAGATCACGAATGATCTGAAAAAGATAGGTAGGGAAGTTTCAAAGAAATAAACTAGAAGTGCAAAGGGCAAAATTCTGAGCTTTAAATCAAAGACAATAGACTGCTCAATCGTTCATTGAAAGAAGTTCCCTCAGTACCCTGGAGGAATTGAAGCCGGTAAGAGGGGAACTAACTGAAAATTTGCAATATAAGATAGACCTTGCTGTTAAGAACCTAAATTTATACAATTTTGAGGTGAAACCAAAAGCATAGAAATATCTGGCCCTCAGGCTCCATCAGCAGGAAGCAGTGAAATTTATAGTGGACATAAGGAACCTCTTCTCTGACTGTGTGGGTGGCTTTCCTCCAGGGAGCTTTAGATATTTTAACAACAGCCACAGCTAACGATTTAAAAAAAAAAGTAAATCACTTCTAGCACCTCAGCTACAATGCCTTCATATAATTTGGTATTCTGTGGTATTAGCTTTAGATATTTTTTTTGGCTAGTACAAGAAATTGTACAAGGAGCTGGAATGCCTGCCAAGCTATATGAATCAGTTAGCAGCCTTATCTTCTGATCTAGTACTACCAGAGGTATCCATGGCAGAAGCTTCGAATTTAACTAAGATGCTGACAGAAGAAGAGATATACCAAGCCATAAACAAAATGGCAGTTGGTAAAGCCCCTGGTTCCAATGGTATTCTCCTAGAAATCTATAAAAAGAGTGATTTGCACTATACTAAGGCCTTTGTCCATGCAGCCAGTCAAGTACTTACCACTTAATTGATCCCACATTATTGGTACCAGGCAATGTAATTTCACACTGATCCCCAAACCAGATCAAGATCCACTGGCAGTTACTTTCTACATGGCAATCTCAGTTCTTAAGCACAATTATAAACTATTTATGGCTACCCTAGCATGGAACTTAGTGCCTATCCTGGATTCACTGATTCACAAGGATCAGACTGGGTTTATCCCAGCCTGCACAACTACAGACAATCTAATCAAGGCTGCATTCCATGTTGAACACTCAAGCCAGGCCTGTGCTTTCCCCGTTAGCTAGTTTTGATGTCAAGAAGGCAATTGATAGAGTCTCTTAAACCTTTCATTCTCAGTTTTAAAAAACATGAAATTCCCTTTGAGATTCCTTTCCCTCCTACAGGCATTATAAACTTCTCCAATAGCCAAGATCAAAACTGGATCCATGTTGTCAAGAGAGTTTATGCTGATGAGAGACACTAGGCAGGGATGTCCCTTCTCACCCCTTGTTATTTGCCCTTTATATAAAACTTTTGGCTGCTAAATTCAGGCAGTCCAAAACAGCATATCACAGTTCTATGGCACAGAGTATAAGGTGTCTTTATACACTGATGATCTGCTGCTGTCTCTCAGCAATCTGGAACGGGACCTCCCACTGGTTTTCCAAACACTTGGCTTGTTTGGGGAGATAGCAGGTTATAAAGTTAACTCAGAGAAAACATAAGTAGTCAAAATAACTTATACACTTTCCCAGTGCTTGGCAGGCTATTCTCTTTCTTACATAAACATGGCAGAATGAAGTATTGGTAGTAACATTAATGTCTTCTTTACAAGCAAATGTGCATACAACTTTTGATAATATTTTACGAAGAGTCAAGCAATACTGTCACAACTGGGGGAGAATTTGTTTAGACATTCCTCAAAGGATTCAGGGATTCACATGGTTCCTGCTATCCCTAGTGCTGTAAGCCTCATAAGGGCTGCCACTTTCCTTGCCAGTTGACTTTGTAGCAGCACTGAAAACGTTACTAACGAATTTTTGCTGGGAGGGAAGGAAACCAAGAGTCAGCCGGGACTTGTGCAATCATGCAGGAGGGACTTCCATTGCTCATGTTGAGATGTATAAGGCAGCCAGAATGCAGATGATCTATGGCTCATTTAGTCCATCATCACCTGCAGAATAGAAAGGAATACATGAAAGTCATCTAAGACAACAAACCACTTTCTACAGATACCTGTTAGATATGAAATCTCAGGATAGGGGACACCCACAATTGGTATTGCTGCTGAGTTTGTTAAAGTGCTGCATTGGAACTTCTGATATACAAATACACCTGCATGAGTAACAGATCTTTGCTTATGTGATGCTGGGGTCCCCTATACCTTACTTTACTCCAGCAATTTAGGGGAAACAGGGGGTTATTTTTCTGAGACCATTTAAAGCTGGAAGCAGATTCAGAACATACACAGAAGCTAATCAACAACTGGTCTTGAATGGCTTGACTCAGCAGAGCAATACTCTAATTATGATTCAAGTGCCACGAAGAAAAATCGGGGAAACAAAGAGGGATTACAGGCCCTGTGGATACAATGGTGAATAGGGAAGAGGAAGTACAGGCCCTGTGGATACAATGATGAATAGGGATGAGGGAGTACAGGCCCTGTGGATACAATGGTGAATAGGGATGAGGGAGTACAGGCCATGTGGATACAATGGTGAATAGGGATGAGGAAGTACAGGTCCAGTGGATACAATGGTGAATAGGGATGAGGGAGGACTGGCCCTGTGGATATAATGGTGAATAGGGATGAGGGAGTACAGGCCCTGTGGATACAATGGTGAATAGGGATGAGGGAGTACAGGCCCTGTGGATACAATGGTAAATAGGGATGAGGGAGTACAGGCCCTGTGGATACAATGGTGAATAGGGATGAGGGAGTACAGGCCCTGTGGATACAATGGTGAATAGGGATGAGGGAGTACAGGCCCTGTGGATACAATGGTGAATAGGGATGAGGGAGGACTGGCCATCTGGATACAATGGTAAATAGGGATGAGGGAGCACAGGCCCTGTGGATACAATGGTGAATAGGGATGAGGGAGGACTGGCTCTGTGGGTACAATGGTGAATAGGGATGAGGGAGGACTGGCCCTGTGGATACAATGGTGAATAGGGATGAGGGAGGACTGGGAAAAAATAAGGGTTATATATCTAGGTATTACAAGCTCCAAATGGGATATGCACCAGATTTCACAAATATATATAATATACTCTGGGAAGCAAGATTAGGATTACATGTTTCCATGGACCCACGGTCAAAAATTTATTAATACTAAGATATGCTAAGATATCAAGATGCTTCCATTTTTTTTGGATGGCATTGTCTATTCAAATGCTTTTATACCCCAGCAAGATTATCACAAATCCTGCCCAGAGATTCCCCATCATGTCGGAGATGTGATGCAGACAACCTGGGGGACTGGAATCACATCTTTTCATTGCCCCAGCTTATCCTACTTTAAACATGGAATTAGTGAGATGTGCAATAAGCTTTACCCAACGATAAACCAAATTTCATGAGCCCTATTTCTGTTGTGCTTCGTATGCCCTGAACAGCTGTGCCCTGGATATTACTGTCTTACATATACTACTGATAGCTGGCAAGAAGGCCATTACCAGGTCTTGGAAGAAGACTTCCCCTCCAGATGCACAGCAAGTAGTTAACATTATGGAAGAGATTAGAAAATATGAACATATGTTCCCGATACTGAGAACCAAAGTCTCAGCCTTCTCTAGATGGAGGTGCTGGGATGACATATTCAACCCCCCTCACACATATAGTACAAATATCATAGCAATGAAACACATATAGCCTGAGTATCTTGAAAGTGCACCACAGGGATTCCTGTCATGATGCTAGCTGAAGTGTTATTAAGTGTTTTTTTTTTTTTCTTTTCTGTTGTAGAATGTACCTCGCTGTGATATGTAATAAAGATGGGGGAAAACATATTTAGTTCCATATCTCATGCTAAGTACTAACAGCCAAATCCAGGGATGGGCAAAGGGAGCAGCTGTCCTGGGTGCAAGCTGTTAAGGGAGCGCAATCATCAGGTGCCAAGAAGGCAGACCTGCAGAACTGGATCTCATTTATTAAACAGCAAAGATATCAGGGCTTCATAAATGAATGCCAAAAGAGCACTAGTTACCTCTATGAAGTACTTTCTCTTGGGGGGGGGGTCCTCAATTCAGTTGAGAGGGCACCAGTCTGAGTTACCTTCAAGGGAAACAGATGAGCTAACAACTGTACTGTAAGTGCCACTCTAAATGCCACTCTAATCTTAAACCTTAAACAACATGTCAGACGTTTATTGTCTTCAGTGACTCCAAGGTATTTTACTACTTTTTCAGTTCTTAGCTGCTGTCTATGAGTAATACACAAAGCAGATGATGGGTACCAAATGCCAAAATGTTGCATTTTTGACACTGAAGGTAAGGCCGTATCTTCTTCACCATTCATGTATAATTTTAGTTACTATTTGAAGGGAGGTGGTTCAGCAGGGCTAAGGACAATGCTTCCAAGTTTGCAGATATCTAAATATTTGGTGAGCCAGACACTGAAGTTATGATGTCTGAGGAAAAGATGTCAAAAAGACATAGGCCCAGGACAGAACCCTTAGAGACTCCATTCATGACAGAAGATAGTAAGGAAAGGATTCCTCCTTTTCTTACACCTCTGTTGTGTATAACTATAGCCAACCATGGACCCAAGCTATTATACTGTAGCTTCATTTACCTTTAGGTCCCTGGTTTTATGTATGATTACATTAAGGAGTATAATATTGAATACTTTAAACAGATTAAGTTAAACTGCATAGACAGAAAAGTCTTTATCCCATGTGGCAGCCACATATTCAAAGAAATTTATGAAGTTAAATATACACAGTCGACTTTTGACAAAATTGTACTTGGTTATGTCATGACAAAGGTGAATACCTGTGCCTGCCTGTGTACATTCCATGATAATTCTGTCATCACCTTGCAGAAAATACTTGCAAGACTGATTGATCTCTAATTACTGGGGATTGGTGGAAGGGAATTTCTTGTTGAATGGGACCACAACAGCCCACTTCCCCAGATATCAGACGTAGCAGTTTTTAATACTCTGTTAAGAATGTGCAGAATGTGTTACGTCAGGCTATTCTGATTGCACAAATTAGGCATCTTGGTTTCTCCTGTGAACCCTTGGACCGCACAGTTCTCACCTTTCTGTGGAGAGAAGTGACAATTTTAGATATAATATCAGATGGCATTCTGTTGCAGGAAGATAAAACAAATGGGTTTCGACTTGCGACCTGAAATTTGCTCCAAATCTGTATACTAATGTGTTAGTTATATCTATTGGCTCTTTTATGGAGTACTGCATTCCTTTTATTTTTCAGATGTTGTTGTAGAATGCCTTTTTATTTTCACTTATCCTGATGATATATTTTACCTTGAATGAAGCTTTATTTCTTTTGATTGTTTTAATGAGTACTTTTTGAACTGAGTTCACCTCAGCCTTGTTGCATTTGGTTGGGTAAAGTGTGAAGACTTTGTACACTCCTTTTGTTTTGGTTTAACAATTTTGCAGCTCCACCACTTAGGTTTACTGCAGAATTTTCTACTATATTTGATTATGCCTCATAGACATGCATTTCTTGATGCAGTTGTTTCAAGTATTGTTAATGGCTGTGAACAATGCATTAATATGTTGCAAGGCTCAGGGCACACAGTTGCCATTTGAAATAACCCTAAAATGGCATCTTTTTTATTAGATTTGGTGTACACAATGAATATCATAATACCATGCTGAGAACAAAACAGGGGTGGGACAATGTTTAGCTTAGCACAGCTGGTGGGGACATTTGTCAAGATGGTATCCAGTATGTTTCTGCCCTTTGCCAGCATTTTTAACACGTTTAAGACCGTTAAAGTTTATGAAATCTAGTAGATTTATGTGCCTAATTATTGACTGAGTTTTGTTTTCCAGTCAAAGGAAGGATAATTTAGGTTACTTAGTAAAACAGTATTATCTGTTATGGACAGGATTATTAGTTTATCATGGGAGGATTTATACTGCTGAGGTGATATGGTCAGCATGCAATAGCACAGATCCATAGCTAGATCAGTTTGTGCCCTTAGCAGTCTTCAAGCTGGTCTGCCCTTCAACCTGCAGGGTTATCCTCCCCCCCACGCCACCTTAGTAATATGTGCTAACCCTAACAATGCCCATGCCCCTAACCCCAATGTGGATCTTAACTTTATAAATACCCTTCCCAAAATACTACCACTATTCAGACACATTTGAGCCGAATGTGGTTGAGTTATGGGTTGTGCATTGAAAAAGTATTGATGTTTGTATAATATAATGAATACTCAACATGTCATGGCACACATTTTGTATGTCAACCAAGTGACATGTTGGCAATTCTTTATATAATGACATACACACATTGACATATATATATATATATATATATATATATATATATATATATATATATATATATATATATATCTATATATATATCTATCTATATATATATATATATATATATATATATATATCTATATATATCTATATATATCTATATATATATATATATATATATATATATATATCTCGATCTATTCACCCCTTTTTCCCATTTTTGCACATGGGATTCAATATCAACACGCGCGCACACACACACACACACACACACACACACACACACACACACACACACACACACACACACACACATAAATATCAATATATTTTTCAGAATAAGCAACTGCATTTACAACACAGTATTTAAAAGCTAAATGTTGGCTCTTTGTCATAGCAGTTCTAAAATACTATGGTAAAGATCTTGCATACAGAGTAGATGTAAATACCTAAATCATTATTTTTAAAGTTGCAGGTATATACGAAGAACATATATTTTAGTGTATAAAACCTGTCATGATGATGTAATGCAAATCTTATTTAATATGGAGATGTACAGAAATGATAAATCACTAAAGCAAAATAATATGAAGTTCAAGAATTATGTATGCAAAACCAGGTTAAGATATTTATAGCAAACTACATGGCAGTTTTATGGAATAATATACCTAATGAAATTTGTCAGTCAACGATTACACCAAAATCTGCTCTGAACTGGTGGTCAATAAGACATACACATACCACATATATCCAACCTGCTGCCAGACAGGTTCAGTGAAATCTTCACCCCCTTCTCCCCCCTTCAGTAAATCAGGACATCCCCAGCACCTGCCCCCCTCCCCTCATTGCCAGGAAGCAGGTCTTTAATGCCCTCTCAAAGACAAAAAATACAGCCATCATGGGAACCAATAACATCCCTGGCCATATCCTACATGAACTCAGGCATGAGTTCTCAGCTCCATTAAGCAGCTTATTCAACCAAAGCCTGAGCACTGGCTTCATCCCAACTGAATGGAGGACAGCCACTGTCATCCCTCTATACAATGGTGGAGCATCAGCTGACCCAGGCAATTACAGGCCCATCAGCCTAACTAGCATGATCTGCAAGGCCATGGAATGCGTTATCATGGATCTTATAAACAAGGACATTGGCAACCTCCAATCGCTTGACCCCACACAGTTTGGTTTTGTCAAAGGCTTGTTGAATTTTGTCACATGCTTATTGAATTTGGTCGACTTCTTCGAACCAGTCACCAAAGCCATGGATGAGGGGAAGACAGTGCATGCTGCCTACCTTGACCTAGGCAAAGCCTTTGACACTTGGGCATAAGAGATAAACTCTCCCTGCTAGGCATCAACCTGTATGTTACCAGATGGGTAGCTAAGTGGTTCACTGATAGAACCTACTCAGTCAAAATAGGGGAAGCCACCCCTAGTAATAGACCAGTAATGAGTGGTGCACCCCAAGGATCAGTTTTGGGGCCTCTACTGTTTGAGATATACTTTTCTGAGGTGCAAGCCAAAACCAGTGGTCTGTGGCTGACCAAGTTTGCAGATAACTGCAAGCTGAGTGCTGTCTTAAATTCCCCTAGTGATGTGAACATCCTCCAAGAGGACCTTACCCAAACTAATGACTGGTGCCAGAAGCATGGCCTCAAACTGAATGCCAAGAAATGCATTATTATCCCCTTTCGGGAAAATGGCATCACTACTAATTATCACATTAATGACAACATACTAAGCACACAATCAGTCGTGAGAGACTTGGGCACCCAGGTTGATAGCAACCTGTATAGAAGGCTTTCTACATGGCCCACCTCATAAACAAGGTTATTTCATCCAGGAACAAGGAGGTCATAAAATCTACTGTATTCCTCCATTATCAGACCTATTATCGAGTACAGTGCCTCCTTTGGCATGTACCTTGCCAAGAACATTTAGCAACTGGAGAGGCCACAGAGGTTCCTGACCAGGAAAATCTAGGGTCTCAAACACCCATCCTATACAGATTGGGTAAAAGACCTGCCCCTCTACTCGGTTTCATACAGACTGCTCAGAGGTGTCCTGTGTCTGGCATACAAGACCATCTCAGACCAGGGCTTGATGGAGTTGCTGCATATCTGTAAGTCAAACTCCACTCACGCAACCAGCACGCAAGGCCTCAACCTAGTCCACGACATTAATAGAACTTGGTGGTATAGATTTGTGTCCAAAAGGCTCCCTCATCTGTGTAATAGACTCTGTCTCCATGTCAAGCAGAGTACCACTCTAGCCTCTTTAAGAGAAACCTGGACGACTGGATGGGAAACAGAAAATACACCCCTGGGATCACACCTGTATCCCTGCTGGACAGGGGAAACAGGTGCTGGCTTTGTGGGAATATGGGTGAAATTCTTGGCTAGGCTTATAAGGGCCTCTGTGCAAATAGCCTAGTATCATCATATGAACCTATGAATCTGTGAACTACTTTAGATAGCTATAATAAAAATATTGATGCTTGGCAGGAGATTTTATACCCACTAACTCTCCCCTAGACTAAGTTGAAAAGCTTTCCCTTAAAATGGCAATGCACCTTGTATGAACTTGTTTATATTCTCTTCCTTTGTAGGTTTTTCCTTTCTTGTCTTATCGTCAGTACATCTTCAAGGTTATCTGTACTAAACATACTATATGAACAACAATCAAATGTTACTACCTGCTATACTTTTAATTGTATGTCTAAACCACTATGCTTATGTAAATATTTTATGCAATCATATGGTATTGTCTGCTATAT
>NC_056732.1:437536862-437544362 GCF_019279795.1 Protopterus annectens | reverse complement strand
CTCAGTACCCCTCCACACTAGCCAGATATCATCAAGATATCGCCTCCAAATATCCAGTTCTGGAAGAAAAATATTTCTGGTGGAATCATAGATTAACTTGGTTTCGACATAAGCCATAAAAAGATCGGCGTATATGGGGGCAAAAGAAGCCCCCATAGCCATGCCCTTGATTTGCCAATAACAATCGTCTTTATAATAAAAAACATTGCAAGTAAGGACATATCTAGCCATGTCCACCAAGAATTCGTTGAATGAAACATCATATAAACCAGAATATTCCAACCAATACGCCAAGGCCCGAAGGCCAGCTTGATGTGGGATATTGGTATATAAAGCACATACGTCAAGCGTACATAAATACCAATCTTCTTCCAACTGAGCATCAGATATGATTTGTAAAAAACTTGTAGTGTCATTTAGTCTTGACCGAAGACAACCCAACAAAGGTTTGAGATATTTTGTCAAAAACAAAGACAAGGGTTCAGTTAGATATTTTCTTCCAGACACTATAGGTCTCCCCGGTGGATGTGTAAGATTTGTATGAACTTTCGGAAGAAAGTAGATATATTGAGAGTTACAATCCCTGATTGTTAGTTGGAATAAAGTGTCTTTGGAGATTATACCCCTATCCAAGGCATTTTTAAGGAAAAGTTCAATACACTTACTGAATCTAGGTACAGGGTCATTGAGCATGTGGTTATAATATCTAGTGTCTGACAATTGTCCAAGGGCCTCACTGTTGTAATCATCCCAATTCTGTATTACAACTGCCCCACCCTTGTCTGCTGATGTGATAACAATGTGTTTGTTTTTCTGTAGTTCCAGTATGGCTTCTTTCTCCCTAAAAGTTATATTGTTATGTTTCCAGGCCAAACTTGAACCATGAAAGTGAACATCCCTAAGAACACTATTTTGAAATTGATGTACCACAGCATTCATAGGTGGGGAGAAATTAGATGCATGATATATACATTTACCTTTTTCAAAATCCACACCAGAATCTCCAAAAAACATTTTCAAATTAATCAATCTACAAAAACTAAACAAATCTTGTGCAAATGTGTCTTCAGAAATAATGGTGCCAGGAATAAAATTGAGGCCTTTATTCAAAATTTTCACATGTAGATCAGATAAGACATAATCAGACAAATTTAGAATATTATTGACAGTGTTTTGGTTCAAGTCCCCAATGCCAACTCCAAAAGTCCCTGTACATTGTGTATTCTTTTTGTGTTTGCGCCCACCCCGTCTACGTGTACCCCTAAAGGGGCTACCCCCGGGCTTCTTTTGGGCAATGGTGATCCTGTTGCTGTCAGGGATTCATTGTCAGTGCCTGATGATGTATCATCACATGATGAGGTAACATTGTAATTACTTTTTCTCAAGATGGATCTGGGTCTTTTCCTTTTCTTGTCTGATATTGGGAGGTTGTTAAACCTCACATGCTTAGATTGAAAGGAAAATGGGTTGCCCCGGGAATAATCCTCTTGGTCTCTATTAAATTTTTTCATCTTGCGTGACCGTAATTCAGCATCAAATTTTTTCAAATCCTGAGCCACTCTACTCAATTTGCCTTCAAAAGAAGGCTCCTGTTCAAAGTTTTTTAACTTATCTGCCAAAATCATGATTTCAGACAGCCCCTTGTCTATAGCTCGATTATGAAATTTGTAAAGTTCGACCACAAAAGACATTGTGGCTTCATGTTGTATTTTCACCCATTGTGTGGTTAATTCATCATCTGCATCACTCACATGCGGAATGATCCTTATTCTTAATCCCCTAGGGGTAATATTTGCTGCCTGGTAAGCCTTAAAAAGCTTACTATGCCATACATTTGCTCGTAAGGCCCTGAGTGATCTATTCAAGTCATCAATTAAGTTTTGACTTGTAATATCTGGGTTACAATTCCCCAACAGGTCTCCATTCACATCTTTATTTGGGTTCAAACCAAAAACCCTTAAATCCTCACGATCAGCCACTAAACCAGAAATGAGACTGGACAAATCCATGATGGTAAAAATATGGACCACAAAAAAACTGTGTAGCTGTCAATAATGGTCAATCCAGAATACCACGACAGCAAATATAGGTTGTTAATAAGGACAATAGCAGCTTCCAAAAGTAATGTTTCTAAAAATTATTATAAGAAAAGCTGCGTCCAATTGAGACTACTAGTAGATAAATATGTGTTGATGCAGAAGATGAAAACCACCCCCTTATAATGAAAAAGCCAAAAAACGAAAGAGGCTGTAGAAACCAAGATTGCAGCTCAAAAACCAAAAGTTCAAGTGGATAAGGTTCTGAAAAACAAACCTCAAATGAAGATCAGGACTTCCAAAGCTAATCCAATCCGGAATGAGGTCTCCTAAATCCTAATGAAGCCTCTTATGCCCTTCCATAAAGTATGAATAATACTATCTGGTCCAAAAGATGGTCAAACGTTTGTATAATTGTGAACGAAACACAATAGTGTACCTTAAATAAAGGATAATTTGTAAAAACCCACACAACTGTCTGTTGGCAAACATATATTATGCCAAAAGAAGTCAATAATAGTAATTCTGTGGTGATTTCCCTATTGCAAAACAGATCTAAATATACTATCTTGGATGTCCATGTGCCAAACCATTATAATGACCATTACATAAATATAACCTGTGGAGAGCTTATTCCAACATGAATATCCCAAATCTACAATGTATATTTGGAAGTGGGTGAATATTATAATATTATAAATATATTGTTGTTTTGGCTAGAATAGAGGTCCCTCTATGATCGCTGATAATCAAAAAATGACCATAGGTTGTTAACAGCAACTACACATATGGTTGTAATAATCAAAAAGAATCAAAATGCACCATATGTGTGTAGATACTACTAACCACCAAAACCAATATAAAACTGCATCTAATATCCACAATGAATGGGTGTATACATATAAATCACCTACCAAAGGTAATGATATAAGACCCCATGGAATACTACTGCTTGCCAGGCCCAAACCATCCAATGTAAATCAGATAGGCAACTCTACTGATGATATCCAAGTCTTATATATAGTGCCACTTAACCCTGAAAAACCAGAATACAATAATGCTTATTGAGCATACTAAAAGTACCCCAGTTGTTGAATATAAAACTAGTTATATAGTGATCTAAGGACCATTAAGTCAATAGTGCCAGTATTTGTACAAAACAAGGCAAATAACCCTATAATTCAAAAAATTGTCCCACTACTATCACTGTTAATAAATCAAAGACCAACAGGCGATATTGCCCAGAACTGGACTAATGGAATGTAATTCTAAAAATCTGGCATATACCACTTATCGTGTATTCCAATACAAATCCCGGATATGTTTAAATATCATGAATCAGGGTAGCCAAATTTGTAAGGGCCCCAAAATCAAACAGTATGTTTATGGGTGCACATGTATTGTAAAAAAACCAAAGGTAAATACAAATTATGGACATCGACTTATGACCCATACAAAAACAGAACATATATTCTATGCATCACATAGTTATGCCCATACGTATGTTATTCATAAACCCCTAGATGATTAAATGGACATATCTCAACTTTCTAGTGTATATAAGTATATAAAGATATGTTCCTATCCCTGTAAAGCATAAATACTGCAAGAATAATACACATCTGATATCGGTAAATCTTCATACAACCCAAAGCCCTAAATTCTTTGAGTTGTTAGCTCCAAACTAATATGTAGTAATATAGATGCCCTTTTTTTGAAAAAATGTCATATAATTATCCAAATAGTTGCATAATATAATGAACCTTAAATGCGATGGGCAAGAAACTGATTGTAAGCCCATGTATCCGTAAATAGACCCGATAGTGCGTAGCGGCCCTTACTCCTCACTGCAAGTATCTCGAGCCCATCTTTGCACCTAGTGTGTTATAACATGACATAAACTTGCCCATACACAAGAAGTTTCAAACACACCAAAACACATACTCCAAATTGTTCAATAATTAAATAACAACTATTTAGTATAAATATATGCAGAAAAAATATGCAGAAAAACCGTATCCCCGTTAGGCATACATATTCCACATAGTCCAACAAGTTTAGTAACCATTAGTCCATGTCCATCCAAAACTCAAAGTTCTTTAAGTTCTTGAATCCAAATTGGAGCGATGAGATGTAAATTCCCTTCTTGCTGAAAAAAATATATCACCAGAAATTCCGATAGTCACAAAATTATGTAGAACCCAAATACGATAAACAGGAAAGCTGTTTGTAACCCAAGCATCCGTAATGCATACGTCGTTAAATAGCCGGCCCTTACACAAAAAATACAGATAGTCAGTATAAGTCCCACAAGTCAAATGATATTCAATACAAGTATGTAGTCCACATAACTACAATAGATGATAAAAGTAATGGTCACAAAATGGTAGAATCACACCAAGATACGAACCCATCCAGTCCAGCCAACGAAACAAGATGGCGTATACGCAATGAAATATAAAGTCACGTTCCCTCAACAAAAAGAGAATCCACCAGTTGTCATTTAAGTAAAAAGAAAAAGGTTGTAGAGTATTCCAGTACCCAAAAGGTCAATTCTTGTGATGAATAAATCCACCAAATGTCGGCAATGATGCTAAACGGTTAAGAAATGGTATGCTACAACGATCCATGCTGCAGCAACAGGATCACCAGCCCCAGCAGGAAGTGAAAACACCAAAGCTTTACCAACAACCTCTTCCTGCGCGTGGGTAATGCACGGCCCCCAATGATATCATACCAGCAAAAAACAAAACCGGAGCCAGCAAATGGTGATAAAAACTGTATTAAATTAAAGCATCAAGGCAGAAAAAACACATACCGGTTTCGGCTGGTAAATTACACAGCCTTCATCAGTGTATCAAAACTCACAGTGATTCCTGCCTGTTAAATATATGAGCATAAATTCCCATTGGTGGAAACATTATAAATATTCATTAAGTCCTGGAGGGAAAAGCCCACCCAGCTTAATGATCCACTTTTTTTCTTTTCTGTTTAGAATCTCATGCCAACCAATTTTATTTTACGGTCACCCTGAATCACATCAATAATTGTGAATAGAAATATTGCTGATGGGTGTGACAACTGGTGCTTGTACAGTGCATTTGTAAGCTTTTTCTGTTTAATATTACTATAGTGTTCTGAGATACGTAACCTTAAACATCTTGAAGTCTGACCAATATAAAATGCACCACATTTGCACGTGGCCATGTAAATGGCCCAATCAGTACTACAGTTGCAAAAGATATTGATATCAAAGACCTTTGGACAGTTGCGACTTGAAAATTCCTTGGTGGTACATATATATTTACAATTTACACAATGACCACAGGGAAAACAACCATACAGATTGTGTCCAGAAATAGTAGTTTGTATTTTGTTCCTGCCTCTCATGTCCCTGGTTTTGTAATGGTTAAAATAAGATTTCAAATTTTTGCCATTTCTGTATGAACACATACATTTGTCAGGGATAATCCTGGCAACTTCTGGATCACTCTGCAAAATATTCCAATGACGCCGTACAATATTGACAAAACCCATAGTATTTCTCCCATAAGTTGTTGTTAGTCTAAGTGGTTTAGGTGATGTATTGTCCTTATCCCTGTCCTTATATTGAAGCAACTGACTACGCTCCATGCCTTGCACCTGACTCCTTGCATTAGTTAGAACCCCTGTCTTGTAACCTCTTTGCTTAAACCTATGGGTAAGGTCCTCCGAATTTTTATGATATGTTGATTGTTGTGAACATATCCGTTTGGCTCTGATGAATTGGGATTTCGGGATGTTATTGGCTATGTGAGGAGCATGAAAACTTGTAGCATGCAACAATGAATTGTACTGAGGGAACTTCCTATATGTCTCACTCTCAAGTGTGCCATCAGGGAGTTTACGTATGACCACATCCAAGAAAGTCATCTTGTGGGCATCATGTTGTTCCGTAAACCCTAGACCCCATTCGTTGTTGTTCAAATATTCTACAAAAGCCAACAAACTAGACTCAGTACCCCTCCACACTAGCCAGATAGCATCAAGATATCGCCTCCAAATATCCATTTCTGGAAGAAAAATATTTCTGGTGGAATCATAGATTAACTTGGTTTCGACATAAGCCATAAAAAGATCGGCGTATATGGGGGTAAAAGAAGCCCCCATAGCCGTGCCCTTGATTTGCCAATAACAATCATCTTTATAATAAAAAACATTGCAAGTAAGGACATATCTAGCCATGTCCACCAAGAATTCGTTGAATGAAACATCATATAAACCAGAATATTCCAACCAATACGCCAAGGCCCGAAGGCCAGCTTGATGTGGGATATTGGTATATAAAGCACATACGTCAAGCGTACATAAATACCAATCTTCTTCCAACTGAGCATCAGATATGATTTGTAAAAAACTTGTAGTGTCATTTAGTCTTGACCGAAGACAACCCAACAAAGGTTTGAGATATTTTGTCAAAAACAAAGACAAGGGTTCAGTTAGATATTTTCTTCCAGACACTATAGGTCTCCCCGGTGGATGTGTAAGATTTTTATGAACTTTCGGAAGAAAGTAGATATATTGAGAGTTACAATCCCTGATTGTTAGTTGGAATAAAGTGACTTTGGAGATTATACCCCTATCCAAAGCATTTTTAAGGAAAAGTTCAATACACTTACTGAATCTAGGTACAGGGTCATTGAGCATGTGGTTATAATATCTAGTGTCTGACAATTGTCTAAGGGCCTCACTGTTGTAATCATCCCAATTCTGTATTACAACTGCCCCACCCTTGTCTGCTGATGTGATAACAATTTGTTTGTTTTTCTGTAGTTCCAGTATGGCTTCTTTCTCCCTAAAAGTTATATTGTTATGTTTCCAGGCCAAACTTGAACCATGAAAGTGAACATCCCTAAGAACACTATTTTGAAATTGATGTACCACAGCATTCATAGGTGGGGAGAAATTAGATGCATGATATATAAATTTACCTTTTTCAAAATCCACACCAGAATCTCCAAAAAACATTTTCAAATTAATCAATCTACAAAAACTAAACAAATCTTGTGCAAATGTGTCTTCAGAAATAATGGTGCCAGGAATAAAATTGAGGCCTTTATTCAAAATTTTCACATGTAGATCAGATAAGACATAATCAGACAAATTTAGAATATTATTGACAGTGTTTTGGTTCAAGTCCCCAATGCCAACTCCAAAAGTCCCTGTACATTGTGTATTCTTTTTGTGTTTGCGCCCACCCCGTCTACGTGTACCCCTAAAGGGGCTACCCCCGGGCTTCTTTTGGGCAATGGTGATCCTGTTGCTGTCACGGATTCATTGTCAGCGCCTGATGATGTATCATCACATGATGAGGTAACATTGTAATTACTTTTTCTCAAGATGGATCTGGGTCTTTTCCTTTTCTTGTCTGATATTGGGAGGTTGTTAAACCTCACATGCTTAGATTGAAAGGAAAATGGGTTGC
>NC_056732.1:437514362-437516862 GCF_019279795.1 Protopterus annectens | reverse complement strand
GGATCAATACACACACACACACACACACACACACACACACACACACACACACACACACACACACACACACACACACACACACACACACACACACAGACAAATACACACAGACACATTCATGCACACTAACAGGAAATCATGCACAGTTCTGTATGTAACTCATCACTGCTTAAGACACACACAAGCACACCCACATATACCTGGGCACTCACAGGGAATAGGTTGGTACTAGGCTATCAGCCCTAGGGCCTATACAAGCCTAGCCATAACAATTCCCTGGCTATTTCTTCCCACATTATTTACTTTCCTGGACCCCTGTCTAGCAGGGTGACTGACGTGATCCCTGGGTGAATTTCCTTTCTCCCAACCAGTCGACAAGGTTCCTCTTGAAGAGGTCCAAAGAGGCACTCTGCTTTACATGTATGGGCAATCTATTCCAGAGTCTGGGGAGTCTGTGGGTCAGGAACCTATCCCTCCTGCAAGTTTTGTTTATTGTGATGACAAGGTTTAGATCCCTGGAGCGTGTAGCTCTGAGGGATTGGGATTTCTTATGTAGCATGTCCAACAGCTCTGGGTTTGACATGGCCTTGTATGTTAAGCAGAGATCACCTCTGAGTAGACGATATGCGACAGAGTATAGCTGGAGTTTTTACGGTCAGTGTAGGGCATCTGCTTTAGGCTTGTGATTCTTTTAGTGAGGTATTTCTGAGGCCTTTCCAGTTGTTGCAGATGTCTTGAGAGGTACATACCAAACGGGCGTTGTATTCTATAATGGGTCTAATGAGGGATGAGTACAGTGGGACAATGACCTCCTTTTTCTGGATGAAAGCCCTTCATGATGAGGTGTGCCATATAGAAGGATTTCCTGACTGTTGTGGTGATGTGGTTATCGAAGGTGAGACCACTGTCCACCTGTGTCCCTAAGTCTCTTATCACACTTTCTGTGTTTAGTGTACTGCCACCTATATGGTAATTCATGGATACATGTTTTTCCCAAAGGGATAACAATACATTTCTTGGCATTGAGCTTGAGCCCATGGCTCTGGTACCAAGCATCTGTTTCTGTAAGGCCCTTTTGTAGAGTATCCACATCATTTGGGATTCAATAATGGCTCCCAGTTTGCAGTCATCTGCAAACTTTGTTAGCCAGAGTCCCTTAGTGTTGACCTGTCCTTCAGAGAAGTAGATGCCAAACAAGAGCGGCCCCAGGACTGAACCCTGAGGTACTTCACTTGTCACTTGTCTGGAGCTGGATTTGGAGTCGGCTACTTTTACAGTGTGGGTTCTATCAGTAAGCCATTTAGCAAACCATTGGGTGACATAGGGATTAATGCCCAACTTAGTAAGTTTATCTATGATTCCAGAGTGGGGGATGGTGTCAAAGGCCTTGGCAAGGTCTAGATAGGCTGTGTGGACAACCTTACCCTTGTCCATGGCTCTGGAGACTGATTCAAAGAAGTCAATCAGGTTCAGGAGACAAGATCGGCCCTTCACAAACCCAAACTGGTGGGGTCCAGTGTTTGAAGGTTGCCAATGTCTTTGTTTATAAGTTCCATGATAATACGCTCCATGGCCTTGCAGATAAGGCTTGTCAGACTGATGGGACAGTAGTTTCCGGGATCCAAGGTGGATCTCCCCTTGTGGATTGGGATAACTGTAGCTCTGCGCCACTCAGTGGGCATGAAATCTGAGGTGAGGCTATGATTAAACATGACACTTAGGTGAGGTGCCAGTTCATATTGTAGTTCATGTAGTACACAGCCCGGGATGTCATCTGGTCCCATGGATGCTGTATTCTTGGCTTTAGAGAGAGCGTTTTGTACCTGTGTGGCCATTATTACTGGAATTTGGCAATCTTCCGGTATTGAGATGGGCCATTTAGGGGGTGAGAGGGGGATGAAGTTGGCACTGAATCGATCTGCCAGGATATTGGCAATATCCTTCGGATCAGTATATTTAATGCCATTCTGTTTTAGCTCAGAGCAGATCTGAGCATTGCCATTTAGATTCTTGACATAGTTATAGAATGCTTTGTGGTTGTCTTTGGAATCTTTGGCAATTTTATTTTCGTAACTAGCTTTGGAGGATTTTATGAGGCATCTCAGTTTCTTACTGAGGCTAGTAAGGGAGTTTTTGCATCCTGGGATTTTCCTCTTTTCTGAAAAGTTTCTTCCTTTGTTGTAAAGTTTGTTTATGGCAGGGGACCACCAGATTGGCTTCCTTCTTTGGATGAGAGCATTTTGGTTCTATTTGGGATGGCACGATTCATGAATGAGTGGATGTGCTCACAGTGCCTTAGTGTAGGATTCAGCAGTTGAACTTTCAGTTCCTGCCTGCATGGGTGTCATGAAGTTTCTCACTTCTGATTTGAGTAGCGTGAAGTTGGCTTTGGAGGAGTTTTTTATGGTCGTTTCTTTATTGGGGGTGGATGTGGATGTTAAGGTGATTAGCTTATGGTCAGACCTGACTAACGAGGGGTGACCATAGGTATGGAGCATTG
>NC_056732.1:437489362-437491862 GCF_019279795.1 Protopterus annectens | reverse complement strand
GAAGAGCAGTCTTGCCCACTGTTAGTTGCACATGGATGGTCTCCGATACTTCGTGCAATGCCACTAACCTGGAGGTGTGGATATCCTTGATAAATATGGAAACTCACCCTCATTTTGTGGTTCGGTCTGGGTTTTGGGGCAGAAAAGCATGATATGAGGTATAGCCTGGTAGTGTTGGGGTGCTCTCTGGAGCCTTGAACCAGGTTTCTGTCACTGCACAGATATTGATGTTCCCCATACTGAGGAGAGCTTTGAGGGCATGCATCTTGAGGTTAAAACTTCTGGCATTTAGCAGCATTACCCTTAGTTTCTTGTTCCTTGTGCTGTCTATGGGGGTGGGTTTGACTTTTGAGCCTTGCCTAAAAAAGGCACTACGGGGGTGGCAAGAGCCTTTACCAATATCCGAAAGCCCAGTGGTGACAGGTGCAAGCCGTCCCTAGTGAAGCAACGTGGCTTATCGAGAATGTCATCCCAGGCTGACAGACACTGGATCCCCTTTGAATGACACCAAAATTTTAGCCAGTTGTTAAAATCGATCATTTTGTCTTTGTACTGTGGCATCATTCTAGGTGAGGGTAAGATGCTGCTCAAGGTCAGGGTCATACTAGCCTGGGCTACATGACAGAGAGCTCCTCTATGTCTCTTTTGATGTAGTCCAAGGAGGTACATCTCAGGTCATTCACACCAGTATGTACAATGACTGAGTCATATTTGTATTTGCTTTGGAGTGACCTGAGTGCTTGCGTTATGTGGCGGATCCTAGCACCCGACAGGCAGCTCACCGTGACCTTCTCTTTATTCAGCCTGGTGAGCAGGACGTCAGTGTGTCTGACAATAGAATCACCTATTACAAGGGTATCAGGTGTGTTATTCAGCCTTAAGGGCTGTGGCTGCTTGGCACACTGACTTTGTGGGTTATGTGTTGTGCGTGTTTTGTTTTGAGGTAGCGTTTGCTTGGATGTCTGCTTTGGAGGTCTCTGTTGCTTAGGTAGATTTTTATTTAGAGCCTCTGAGTATGTTTTTGTGTATTTATGTGTTTGGTTAGCTGATGTGGTGGGACTATGTGATACTGGAATTGTGTTGTGTGAGGTTACCTTCTCTTCCTGACTGGTTACACCAGTTTTGAGATGAGAGAGCTCAGCCTCCAGTTTGGCTAAATAGTTGCATCTCTCACATATATTTGAACCTGTTTGGAGGAGGAGAGGGTTGTCCGTGTACATGAGACAGTTGTAGCATTGCCTCAACATTCCCAGATTCACCAGCTGGACTGGAGAGGAAACCATTGACTGACCTTTGGACATGCTAGAGTAACATAGGGAAACTGAATTTAAGACGGACCAATAGAGGACAGGGTAATCGTAGAGAGTATAAGAGTAAGTAGTGCTTATGGTTTAATAGTGCTAACTTGTAGGATTACTTAATTGGACCAGTGAAGGGCCTTAGAATGAGAATATGGTGTTTAAATTGAGAGATAGAGCAGTTCTAAGGGAAAAAGTGAAGAGCAGACTTTGTGGAGCCTTGAATAGTTTAAACCCAATTAGGCAGTGCTGCCCGCTGTTGCGCTATGCTAAAAAAAACGCAAAATCGTGCAAAAGAGGGTTTTAAGTGAGGAAGATGGAGTTTTGGAATTGACCCGAAATGGCCAATAAAACTACAGTTTCAAGTCAGTAACCACTCCCACAGGGGCAGGCAGGCTGCTCAATGTTTTTCACTGCCACTGATCAACAGAGAGACTTCACTTTAGCCCAAGCAAAAAATGGCCTCACAGAAATTTACAAACAGTTCAAGAACAGCAAGCCTGTAACTGAACTTTTGTAAATCTCAGAAAAGTGGGAAAAAAGCAAGATTTTTTTGTTTTTTTTTGTATTTTTCAGAGATAGCAGAGGTTCACAAGTATCAACAAGTTATAACAGTGCAGTAAATGACCCCACACAAGAGTGCTAGGCCAAAGACAGATAAAATGCAAGTTTTGAGAAAAAAACGATTTTAAAAATAAGTGCAAACAGGAAATTCAGTAAACAGCTCTAGGTTGTGCTCTAAATACAGTTACTAATGCAGAAATCAAGTTTAACAAGTCAGAAAATGCTCAAAATAGGTGGCTATGCAGAAAAACTTAGCAAATAAACAGAGGAAAAATACTTAAAATCTCAAAAGTGGCTCCTTTCTTCTCTCAGCGTTTTCTCCTCTTGGTGGGTGCTTCACCAAAAGCCAACAAGCCTGAAAAGATGCCAAAACCACGAGGCAACCAGGTTTTAAGAGAGGAAGAATAAGGAGTTTTGGAATTGACCCAAAATGGCCAATAAAACTACAGTTTCAAGTCAGTAACCACTCCCACAGGGGCAGGCAGGCTGCTCAATGTTTTTCACTGCCACTGATCAAGAGAGAGACTTCCCTTTAGCCCAAGCAAAAAATGGCCTCACAGAAACTTACAAACAGTTCAAGAACAGCAAGCCTGTAACTGAACCTTTTTAAATCTCAGAAAAGTGGGAAAAAAGCAAGA
>NC_056732.1:437479362-437481862 GCF_019279795.1 Protopterus annectens | reverse complement strand
CAGTCTTGCCCACTGTTAGTTGCACATGGATGGTCTCCGATACTTCGTGCAATGCCACTAACCTGGAGGTGTGGATATCCTTGATAAATATGGAAACTCCCCCTCATTTTGTGGTTCGGTCCGGGTTTTGGGGCAGATAAGCATGATATGAGGTATAGCCTGGTAGTGTTGGGGTGCTCTCTGGAGCCTTGAATCAGGTTTCTGTCACTGCATAGATATTGATGTTCCCCATACTGAGGAGAGCTTTGAGTGCATGCATCTTGAGGTTAAAACTTCTGGCATTTAGCAGCATTACCCTTAGTTTCTTGTTTCTTGTGCTGTCTATGGGGGTGGGTTTGACTTTTGAGCCTTGCCTAAAAAAGGCACTACGGGGGTGGCAAGAGCCTTTACCAATATCCGAAAGCCCAGTGGTGACAGGTGCAAGCCGTCCCTAGCGAAGCAACGTGGCTTATCGAGAATGTCATCCCAGGCTGACAGACACTGGATCCCCTTTGAATGACACCAAAATTTTAGCCAATTGTTAAAATAGATCATTTTGTCTTTGTACTGTGGCATCATTCTAGGTGAGGGTAAGATGCTGCTCAAGGTCAGGGTCATACTAGCCTGGGCTACATGACAGAGAGCTCCTCTATGTCTCTTTTGATGTAGTCCAGGGAGGTACGTCTCAGGTCATTCACACCAGCATGTACAATGACTGAGTCATATTTGTATTTGCTTTGGAGTGACCTGAGTGCTTGCGTTATGTGGTGGATCCTAGCACCCGACAGGCAGCTCACCGTGACCTTCTCTTTATTCAGCCTGGTGAGCAGGACGTCAGTGTGTCTGACAATAGAATCACCTATTACAAGGGTATCAGGTGTGTTATTCAGCCTTAAGGGCTGTGGCTGCTTGGCACACTGACTTTGTGGGTTATGTGTTGTGTGTGTTTTGTTTTGAGGTAGCGTTTGCTTGGATGTCTGCTTTGGAGGTCTCTGTTGCTTAGGTAGATTTTTATTTAGAGCCTCTGAGTATGTTTTTGTGTATTTATGTGTTTGGTTAGCTGATGTGGTGGGACTATGTGATACTGGAATTGTGTTGTGTGAGGTTACCTTCTCTTCCTGACTGGTTACACCAGTTTTGAGATGAGAGAGCTCAGCCTCCAGTTTGGCTAAATAGTTGCATCTCTCACATATATTTGAACCTGTTTGGAGGAGGAGAGGGTTGTCCATGTACATGAGACAGTTGTAACATTGCCTCAACATTCCCAGATTCACCAGCTGGACTGGAGAGGAAACCATTGACTGACCTTTGGACATGCTAGAGTAACATAGGGAAACTGAATTTAAGACGGACCAATAGAGGACAGGGTAATCGTAGAGAGTATAAGAGTAAGTAGTGCTTATGGTTTAATAGTGCTAACTTGTAGGATTACTTAATTGGACCAGTGAAGGGCCTTAGAATGAGAATATGGTGTTTAAATTGAGAGATAGAGCAGTTCTAAGGGAAAAAGTGAAGAGCAGACTTTGTGGAGCCTTGAATAGTTTAAACCCAATTAGGCAGTGCTGCCCGCTGTTGCGCTATGCTAAAAAACACGCAAAATCATGCAAAAGAGGGTTTTAAGTGAGGAAGATGGAGTTTTGGAATTGACCCAAAATGGCCAATAAAACTACAGTTTCAAGTCAGTAACCACTCCCACAGGGGCAGGCAGGCTGCTCAATGTTTTTCACTGCCACTGATCAACAGAGAGACTGCCCTTTAGCCCAAGCAAAAAATGGCCTCACAAAAATTTACAAACAGTTCAAGAACAGCAAGCCTGTAACTGAACTTTTGTAAATCTCAGAAAAGTGGGAAAAAAGCAAGATTTTTTTGTTTTTTTTGTATTTTTTCAAAGATAGCAGAGGTTCACAAGTATCAACAAGTTATAACAGTGCAGTAAATGACCCCACACAAGAGTGCTAGGCCAAAGACAGATAAAATGCAAGTTTTGAGAAAAAAACGATTTTAAAAATAAGTGCAAACAGGAAATTCAGTAAACAGCTCTAGGTTGTGCTCTAAATACAGTTACTAATGCAGAAATCAAGTTTAACAAGTCAGAAAATGCTCAAAATAGGTGGCTATGCAGAAAAACTTAGCAAATAAACAGAGGAAAAATACTTAAAATCTCAAAAGTGGCTCCTTTCTTCTCCCAGCGTTTTCTCCTCTTGGTGGGTGCTTCACCAAAAGCCAACAAGCCTGAAAAGATGCCAAAACCACGAGGCAACCAGGTTTTAAGAGAGGAAGAATAAGGAGTTTTGGAATTGACCCAAAATGGCCAATAAAACTACAGTTTCAAGTCAGTAACCACTCCCACAGGGGCAGGCAGGCTGCTCAATGTTTTTCACTGCCACTGATCAAGAGAGACTTCCCTTTAGCCCAAGCAAAAAATGGCCTCACAGAAACTTACAAACAGTTCAAGAACAGCGAGCCTGTAACTGAACCTTTTTAAATCTCAGAAAAGTGGGAAAAAAGCAAGATTTTTTTG
>NC_056732.1:437464362-437466862 GCF_019279795.1 Protopterus annectens | reverse complement strand
TATGGCACCCAGTTTGCAGTCGTCTGCGAACTTGGTGAGCCATAGTCCTCCCACGTTTGCCTGTACCTCGGAAAAGTATATACTGAACAAGAGTGGTCCCAGGACAGAACCCTGTGGGATGCCACTTGTGACCGGTTTCGAGTCTGACATGGCTCCAGCAACTCTCACTCTGTGGGCTCTGTCTTTGAGCCAGTTTGCGACCCATCTTGTGACATAGTGGCTTATATTTAAGCTGGATAGCTTATCTATGATGCCTGAATGGGGTATTATGTCAAATGTCTTTGCAAGGTCCAGATAGGCTGTGTGGACTACCTTTCCTTTATCTATGGCTTTGGTGACTGTTTCGAAGAAGTCAACCAGGTTCAAAAGGCAGGATCTGCCCTTGACAAAGCCGAACTGGGTAGGATCTAGTGTCAGTAGGTCCCCAATGTCTTTGTTTATGAGCTCCATGAAGATCCTCTCCATAGCCTTGCAGACTAAGCTAGTCAGGCTTATGGGGCGATAGTTTCCAGGGTCTGTAGAGGCGCCACCTTTGTGGAGTGGGACCACTGTTGCTGTACGCCATTCTGTGAGCACATATCCTGTAGTGAGGATGAGATTGTATAGCTGTTTTATTTGAGGGATTAGTTCCTCTTGGAGTTCATGTAGGACGCAACCTGGGACACCATCTTGTCCCATGGAAGCAGTGTTTTTTGCTTTGGAGAGGGCAGCCTTCACCTGAGCATCAGAGATGTTTGGGAGGCAGCCCTCTGCCGGGATAGATACTTGCTCTTTTGGGGGGGTGGAGAAGTTTGCACTGAACCTGTCTGCCAGGATATTGGCGATGTCTGTGGGTTCAGTGTATTTTTTGTCATTTAGAATCAACTCAGAACAAGTCTGGGAGTTGCATCCCAGGTTACTAACACAACTGAAAAAAGCCTTATGATTGTCTTTGGTGTCCTGTGCAATTTTTCTCTCGAAGCTGGCCTTGGAGGATTTTATGAGGGATCGTAATTTTTTGCTAGTACTGATCAGAGATGCCTTCCCTATTAGGGATTTTGCTCTATCATATAGTAGCTTCCTCCTTCTGTTGTACAGTTTATTTATGGCAGGGGTCCACCAAACTGGATGCCTGCCTTTGGATGATTGGGTCTTGGTTTTGTTTGGGATAGCATGATCCATGCATTCCTGGAGATGTCTATAGAATGCGTTTATATAGGATTCTGCAGTTTGGGCCGTAGTTTCCACTGGCCCTGGGGCCTTGAAGGATTCCACTTCAGTTTTGAGAAGTGAGAAGTTAGCTTTTGAGAAGTTTTTCACTGTGGTTTTCTGGGCTGGGGGTGGGGTCAGGATGTGGACATCCAGTGAAATTAATTTATGGTCTGATCTTACCAATGAGGGATATACTTCTGGTGTGGAGCATAGAGTCCCCATGTTGGTAATGATCAGGTCTAGTATGTTGTCACCTCTTGTGGGAGTGGTGACTAGTTGTTCCATAGCATTTGAGTTTATAATTTCCAGGAACCTTTGGGCTAAGGTGCTGGGGCTTGAGTAGTGCTCCCAGTCAATGTTTGGGTAGTTGAAGTCACCCAATATAATAGTGTTCGGAGAGATCTTCATGTTCTCTAATGTTTTCAGGAAAGCCGAGTGGGATTCCTGACTTTGAGAGGGTGGTCTGTAGGATGCTATAAACTGAAGAGCAGTCTTGTCCACTGTTAGTTGCACATGGATGGTCTCCGATACTTTGTGCAATGCCACTAACCTGGAGGTGTGGATATCCTTGATAAATATGGAAACTCCCCCTCCTTTTGTGGTTCGGTCCGGGTTTTGGGGCCAAAAAGCATGATATGAGGTATAGCCTGGTAGTGCTGGGGTGCTCTCCAAAGCCTTGAACCAGGTTTCTGTCACTGCACAGATATCGATGTTCTCCATACTGAGGAGAGCTTCAAGTGCATGCATCTTGAGGTTAAAACTTCTGGCGTTTAGCAGCATTACCCTTAGTTTCTTGTTCCTTGTGCTGTCTTTGGGGGTGGGTTTGACTTTTGAGCCTTGCCTAAAAAAGGCATTTTGGGGGTGGCAAGAGCCTTTGCCAATATCTGAAAGCCCAGTGGTGACAGGTGCAAGCCGTCCCTAGCGAAGCAATGTGGCTTGTCGAGCATGTCATTCCAGACTGACAGACACTGGATCCTCTTTGAATGACACCAAAATTTTAGCCAATTGTTAAAATCGATCATTTTGTCTTTGTACTGTGGCATCATTCTAGGTGAGGGTAAGATGCTGCTCAAGGTCAGGGTCATACCAGCCTGGGCTACATGATCAGAGAGCTCCTCTATGTCTCTTTTCATGTAGTCCAGGGAGATACATCTCAGGTCATTCACACCAGCATGTACAATGACTGAGTCATATTTGTATTTGCTTTGGAGTGACCTGAGTGCTTGCGTTATGTGGCGGATCCTAGCACCTGACAGGCAGCTCACCGTGACCTTCTCTTTATTCCGCCTGGTGAGCAGGACGTCAGTGT